>NC_040883.2:6787136-6987136 GCF_900634795.4 Betta splendens | reverse complement strand
CAGGCAAAATGACAGACAGATAGGCAAGCAGATAGGCAGGCAGGCAGGCAGATAGGCAGGCAAACAGACAGACAGATAGGCAGGCAGATAGGCAGGCAGACAGGCAGACAGACAGGCAGGCAAACAGACAGACAGATAGGCAGGCAGGCAGACAGGCAGACAGACAGACAGGCAGGCAAAATGACAGACAGATAGGCAAGCAGATAGGCAGGCAGGCAGGCAGGCAGGCAAACAGACAGACAGATAGGCAGGCAGGCAGATAGGCAGACAGACAGACAGAAAGGCAGGCAGGCAGGCTGACAGGCAGGCAGACAGACAGATAGGCAGGCAGGCAGATAGGCAGACAGACAGACAGAAAGGCAGGCAGATAGGCAGACAGACAAACAGACAGACAGACAGACAGGCAGGCAGGCAGGCAGGCTGACAGGCAGGCAGACAGACAGACAGACAGACAGACAAGCAGGCAGACAAGCAGACACGTAGGCAGACAGGCAGTCAGATGACCTGAATATCTAATACATGATGACCAAGCAGAGGCCAGAGAGTTTACTAATCAACTAAACCAGTGAAAATAGTGTTTTTATATTAACACGTTTATTCTTTATATATTTTGTATGCGCAGTGGGACAAACCATTTAGAGTTTTAATACTTTAATAATTTGCACAGACCTCTCAACCGCTCTGTCATTAATGGCAAACCATTCTGCTCCAGCTGCTGCAAACAGGCCCAAATCTTTATCAAGTCATAAAATTCCTTCGGTCTCTTGTGTCCAAAGACTATTCTTCTTATCCACCTGTCCTTGAGCAAGCTGGAGATAGACGATCGTGTTGTTTCTGGCCAGTGTCTCAGTTTTCCAGCGTTTCCCGTTCATGTTGGCCAGTAAGGAGAGGCCTGTCGTCTCCTAAATCTTACCCTGGCGTTTCTGGACCGTTACATGCCTGAACATTGTGTAACCTTGAAACAAATACTTGATCTGTATGTTTAATAGGGTTGCCCATATGTACTTTTAGGACTACACACTACTACAGTTTAAGTTATTTGTTTTAAACGTGTCAATTATTACTCATCATTTATTACTTGTTGCTGCCGTGACAATCGATCAATATGCTCTTTCTCATGCTGAGGTGAAGTTCCTTGAAGTGACATTGTGTATGAACAGTGCAATGACTTATTGAGGATTTAAAGTCCATCCACTGAAGCCTGATTCTTGTGGGAAACAACTTGACTTGACTTGTGTTATGTTTTGCGTCTTGAGATTCCTGCTTCCAGAAGAAGCATCGAGTACCTCCTAGCATCGGTCCAATGATTGTACTGTGTTTCAGACTGAACTTTGTGGCTAGTACGCGCAGCAGTACAAAGCAAATGTATTTTAATATTTCAGAAGGCTCTCTGTTTGTGACTCACAGATGCAGATGGTGGCAAGGAGTCTGGTGGCGATGAACGGAGGCAGGCAGTGCTGGAAGGCCGGCTGCAAGACGTAATTGGAGAAGGTGAGAGCGATGACAGCCAGTGTGGTCGGATACATGATGAGGACGGCACTCCATAACAACAGGAAGCTACAGGACGCAGAGATAACGTGTTTCATACGTGACAGCAAACACTCATGCACATGTGATTTCTTATTTTACACAGACTGATGGGGACAGGCTGCTGCCGGGGGCAGTCATGTTATTTCGACAGGGAAGGGCTCCGCTCCGCCAACTTTCAGTTCCTTCCCACTTCATCCCCCTCACATTTACTGTTGCCACTACAACCACAGCTTCCTGATATGAATCAGCTCACCCAAGGGTTTTTTGTCATGAAGTATGTGAGAGAACACGAGGAAAATATACAGTAGAACCCAGAAGGATCTATGTCCTCCATTCCTGTGTACAGTATGTGACCTATGGCCTCCGTAGGAGTTTCAAAGCGCTAATGTTCTTAGAATATAGAAATGCAATATTGGACAAGTCTGCAGCTGATGCATAATAATTAACTTCACCTATTAGACATTCAATAGTTAGTGATGACCAAACCAGTGCCTCCAGAGACAGGCACAGTTCAGGCCACTGAACAAGTACATCAACCTATGATCAGCTGATTCTATATGTCATCATAAGTTCAGAGCTGATTGGTTCCAAGCAGGCTGCCCTATCAAAGCAGCCCTCTTGTGCACAGACCTTGGACCACCTCGCAAAGTCCAAAGATGTGTAGCTGGTATAAAACAGCACTTACCCCACTAACCCTCCAAAGATCTCTGTCACGTATGAATAGTCTCCTCCGGACTTTGGGATGGTGACCCCAAGTTCAGCATAGCACATAGAGCCAAGGGCGCAGATGCCCCCTCCACAGACCCAGACGATGAGCGACAGCCCCACAGAGCCTGCGTGCTCCAACACGCCTTTAGGAGAGATGAATATTCCAGAGCCGATAATGTTCCCTGAAAAGAACAGAAAAGCAATAAGCAGGTTAGTGCATATTAAACATTAAGAGCGTAAGAGTGGGTATGAATTGTCATACATGCTTGTGTACATACGTTTATATGCCAAAAATGATGCTCAGCTTTTAAGCTCAAAGTAATAAAAATCAGGCCTCTTTTGGAATGCCCTCATTGAATTATCAGTTGTGCACAAAGTGAGACACATTATCAGTAAACACATTGGGTTTTAACACAAGCAAAGTCAAAGGTTGAAAACTAAAACTATGCCATAGAGAAAAGAGGTTTCTTAAAATACTGCATTCAGTTCTGTGTTTAATATCATTATTGTTATATCCCTTATAACAAGCCTTTAATATAGTGTGTACTATATTAGCCAGACTTCACTATCAACAGTAAGGAGCAATAAAGGCAACAGTACATAGATCCACAGGAGTAAGCAAATCAAGGGTCAAAGGTTAAAGCACCTCAACTGTGTAACGTTTTCTGTTGGTGTCTGGATGACAGAAAGCTGTCACAAGTGGAGGGGGAGGTTGTAGGACACAAAGCTTCAAAGTCAGAGCTGATAAATCTCTCCTCTGTGAACATTCAAGCAAAGCTAGTCATCGTGGAGTAGTTTGACGGACACGACTGAACACACAGTCTGGATCAGCAGGTTCAAGCTGCGTTCAGGCGTCATGTTGACTTGATTCTGCTCTCACATGAGCGCCGGTGTAAGGAACCAGAAGACTCCGAGCGCAGACGAAGCGGGACAGCTCGACCACTGGGTCAGAGTCTCACACCAGACGGGTCTTCAGTCCCAGCACAGAGTCGTAGATACCAAGTTACGGCGTCCAAGGCTCATTGACGTATGTAGTCAGTGCAGAACGGTGGCGGTGTAGCTGTTTTAAAACGTGCACCTTTACTGATGGGAGACATTGGATATAAACTCTGACAAACATCAGAGAAGGACATCACCCAAATGTATGGACCTTGCAGTGGAAGAACCAGAGCCAACTCCTATCCTGTGAGTATGAAGTTATTAATATTCTGAAGGGAACGGCTAATTCCTTCACATGATGTGGTGGCAAACAGAATCACTGGGCTCCTACTGCAGCACAGCAATAATCAAGGGTCCCCCGGTGGTTCGGTTGGCTGAAGCACATTCCATGACATGGGTTCAAATCTGTCCTGCACTCATACGTCAGCGGCCCTGTGACCGGACCAAAGAAAAACTAATACGCAGCGGCCAAACAGCAGCTGTTCAAGCACAACACGCTCTCCATCGCTCTCCGTGTTTTCCTTCTCCGTCTGCGCCCAAGAAATAAAAGCCGAACGGCCGCAAACGCTCGGCCTCCGGCGGCCCGGCCCGGCCCGGCGAGGCTCAGCGCCGCGGCGTCCCCGCTAGGACGGGCCTGAATGCGCGCTAATGATGCGAGGAGGAGGAGGAGGAGGTCTGAACAGTGCATTTATCACTGTCAGATTTGATTGTGGAGGCCGCCGTGAGATGCGGAGTTACATAAGGCCTGTGTTGTCTTTGTTATGTCACGGAGTTTGGCACCGCAGCCGAGAGCGTGAATCAGAGTCCTACTGACCCTCTCGGCCCCCTCATCCACGCCGGCTCCTGTTCAGATGATTCACCTGGGTGAAACTAACACTACTGGTCCAATCTGAAATCGCATTGTTCAACGCAGCGTGTGGTCTTTGTGTAGGATTTTCTGTCCAGAATGATTAAAGTCTGCAGGTCCCTGTGTGGCTGAGACTCGCACACAGTAAAGCAGAATGCGTGCACAGTAGCAGCCTCCACTCACGTGCGTTGCTGGACACGACTGGGTCGCGTCCTGTGACTTGCACCAAATAAATCCAGTTAAACGTCGTCTCATGACTCCCATTGCCCTGTTGCGCGACCACACATGACTGATTTGCCATAGGTGATAAATCATTGCAGGGAAGAATTAAAAACTTCAGCTCCACATTCTAAAATTATCAAAATTTTATATAAATTTCCATTATAAATGAAGAACATATTATCTTACACACCAGTCTTCCAAATGTGTGTATGTTGGTGATGTTGGAGTAATATATGGATCTAATACAATAGGTACCATGCTATAATGCACAGTAATTATACTCGTGCATGAGCTGAAGCATAAGAGAACAAAATGTCCCAAAGATAATATTCATGTCTGTGAGAAATTATGTGGTTTGATTTGCATCCACTCCTCGTGATGTGGCAGCCGGTGCTGGGAGAAGCCTGTGTCAGATTATGACAGATTATAACAACACATGAATCATAACTTCTGCGTCTGTGTGATGTCATAATGCTGCATCCCTAACTCCGTTCAGCGCATGAAATCGCACGAGGGGCTGTAGCAACGCAACTTCTTGGATTGAAACAGGCTCCACTGTTTCACTACACGGCTGCGTTTCCCTATAACGTGCCGCTCGAGCAGCACGACTGCGTTTCTCACAACACCACGTCACAAACAATGGCACTGACATTAACCAGGGCTCCTCTCGCAAACAGGGAGCGTCGCACGGTCGCGGCGTCCGGTTCAATGTGTTCCGCAGGAGCACGTGGAGGCTGCGATTTCCCCGCACGTCTTTCAAGTTCAGCACGAGACGCTCCGGCCACGTAGGCATGTCCATATTGAGATGATCACGACTGATGCAACAGTTTCCAGCAAAAAAGCCCGCAGTCCCAACGACGCCAAGCGGCCGTGATGGACCGACGTCCGCGCGTAAAAGCGACCCTTCGAGCGCGTTGGTTGGCGGTTTTAGGACCAAAGTGAGCGTGAATAAATCACTTCCGAACGATGAGTCGAATTCACGCATTTTTTTAGCGTCTTTACGGCGAAGGAGAGTCGTCTTTGCTGGGACTGACTGTTACTTGGTGTGATGGAGTGAGTTCATAGCAGAACAACTTCGCACCCGCCACGTTACAGCAGTTCCTCCATCAGCCGGTCGTAACGAACGCGTTTCCTGCTTCACTTCTCGCAGCCGCTCTTCAGCAAAACGCCGTTCGACACCAAAGCTCTCACATACTCACCGATGATGATAGCGCACGCGCTCAAAAGTCCGATTTCTTTCTTTAGCGTGACTCTGTCGCTGCTGGAGGAGTTTATAGCCTTCTTTTTCTCTTTGTCCTCCATCTCCTCCGCCTTGCTAATGTGCTTCCTGCCCGCCTCGGTCCGGTCCAGATACTGTAGCCTGAATCAAGCTCCGCTCTCGGGGTTGCCCTTATAGTATCCTACAGATGAAGGGAGAAGGGCGTGCGCATGCGCAACGAGGCAGCCACCTTGTTTCAGGTACGGGCTGATGCAAAGGCGTTAGGCGACTGAAGCATCTGGCACCTGAGGCAAAAAGGTGCGGACAAATAGGAGGAGTTTACTTTTCAGGCTGATGTTGTCATGTATATAAAGGTCTATGTGAAGTTGTTGTTTTTTAAATTATTATTACCGTACATATAAACTAAAAAAAAATGTATTTATTCTCTATAATAATTTAATGCTGCTTTTATTTTTCGTTCTTCACCTGCACTTTTAAATGTGGACCGACGGGAACCAGGTGAGTCTGTTTTTCCTGTGCGCTGCTGTAATTTGAGCCCCTGCTCCTTTTCGTTTCCTTGTGCAGAGGCTGCAGGCAGTTATTCCGTGCAGTAGGTATTTACTACAGTACAGTAACTGCAAAGATTGGAATAATTTTACCTATGTGGTTTCCTCTGTTGTACAAAGTTCACTCTGGTGAGTTATTGTTTTTCAGAGGAAAATCAAACATATGAGCAAGAACAAACATATTTATTGGTACAGATCACTGATAGGCAGAGATTGTAACCGTTGCATTTATCTATCTATCTGTGTGTGTGTCTGTGTGTGTGCGTGCGTGCGTGTGTGTGTTTAGGATACTGTCAGACTTTACTAATGCCATTAAAATATTTGTAAAATATTAAATTATTAGACAGTCCAGTGGTAATTCACATATTTTAGACTATTTATTACACAAACAATGGGTGTGTAATAAACGGAGGTTTATAAAACACAGCAGGTACAAATGCAGTAGCAAGTACGTAACTATTACCCGTTGGTGGAGTTAACCAATCACATGGGAAAATGAAATGTTGAACTTTAACACACTTCCAAAGCCAGAAGCAATCAGGGCGAGAGAGTTGAAACATGTCGGCTGAGAAGGACCATAAATCCACTGACAGCCAAGTTAACGTTGGTTATTAAAGTTAATAGTTGTACAAATAAAAGACTTTACTTATGACCCACATCATAGCTGAAGTCAAAAACAGCACCATGTGGCTTGAGAGTCCACTCCAGGAGGCTTATATGTTGAATTGGAAATGCATTGCTCTTCCTCATTGAAAAAGCATAGGAGCATAGCGATTAAAGAAGGATTTACATTAGATCGTAGAGTTGAAGAGACTGATGTCAAGGATTCAGATGAGCAGCATCATACCAACAGACAGGCATAGGACAAATTAAAGCAGAGGCCACAGTAGAGAGGTGATGCAGCTGAGAGGAAGGTGAAGCTGGTTTTTGACCTTACATGGCAGCGTGTAAAAGCTAGAGGAGAATGCAAATGAACAGTATTGTTCAGGAGTCTCTTGAGCAAGTCGCAGCTACTCATTAGAGGACTGTTGTCATACCAAGCATTTCTGAGTGTGAGGACCCTCTTTCCTCGTCCTCTCCCTCTTAGTTAACATAAGATGGAGGTGGATCTTTGTTTTGGAAACTTTAGGCAAGGTGTGCTTTTAGACTCTGTTATAAAAATAATAATCATTGCGTCACGTTGGAAAAAGCACTCACACCCACCACTTCATCTACATATTGGGGAGTTAAGTCGTTAAGTTGCGGCAGGCGAATGCTAACGAATGCACAATTAACTTGGAGGCCGGCCTCCCTCTCCAAAAGGAGGCCCTGACAAAGAGAGGAGATGCTTTGTTGGCGACAGGAAGGCAAGTCGAAACACTGGCTTCAGTGTGATGGCAGGAGGGGATGAGGAAGAGGAGGAGATGGAGGGAGACACGGCCAAAATACTGCGGCGGCATATGAGGAGGAGCTGCGCTGTAAACAAATACATCACGGCGGCGTCCCAGGACACGGGACGCACCGAACAGTGGCAGGGGGAGGAGGAGGGTGAGGAGTTTAGAGGCGCGACGACAAAGGGAAGAGGAGTGGAGGCAATGAAGGACAGAGAAGATGAAGAGGCCGGGGTTTGAAGGCAGCAGCGTGTCGGCCCTGATGCTCCTTTTTTTCAAGGGGAGCAGCTTGTTGGCCTTAAACTGGAGATAATATTAGATTCAAGCATCACAATCCCGTCCAATGTGAGATTCACTGAGGCAAATCGATCTGATATACTTGTTTTGTGCTTGTACTTCAAGTTCAAAGCAAAGTTCCCTTTCCAGTAATTAGCAAAGAGGACATGAAAATGACTGATGTTTGACGGATGTTTGACAGAGAACAAGCGCTCCCAGACCTGAATACATGAACCACTGATATAAACAGTTCCACTGCCTCACTCAGCCACCTACAGTATTACCAAGCTGTCATCTCTGTATGAAACCCACCAGTGGATCTGTCTAGAGTTGGACCTGCTACCTCTCTGAAGTATGAATGCCGTCGTCCCTGATGCATTGGGACTGTTGTAAACTGTGTATTTGCCATGTTTCCAGTGCTCTGCCCCACTTCGTCGTCAGCGACTCAATTTACTGCATAACATATCAAATACAGTTCAAATGGTAACATTACACCCCCTCAAGACTGGCCCTTTTTTCATTGCTGTGATGCACGTTGGCGCACTGAAACGAGCATTCCGCTCAGAACGCATGCTCGCTTTGCCGTCAGCAAAGCTCTTGCTTATATTTGTTTTGCAGTCATTTGACTGTAGAACATTTTCCATGACACTAAAGGGAAACAAACAAAGCCTGGACATACTTACATTATTTTGGTCACAAAGCTTTCAGGTTGATAACCTATTCTCCACATGACAAACATTTGTCTTTTCTTTAAAACGCAATATTATGTGAGCACGAAACGGCCACTATCCAAATAGTGTCACACTCTGTGACACCAGTGCAGTGAGTTGCATAAAGTTCTGCTGTGCAGGTCAGAATCCAGGAACGTTGAAGGAATATCGAAATCTCGAAATCTGCTGCAAAATATTGTTGCCTCTACAGCGCAGTAGAAGCTACAGTGGAACGTATTCTGATTAGTATGCAGCAGGTTTGAGAGAGCAGGAAAAGATGAGAAAGGGGGAAACAACCAACAAAACAATAGTGGCAGAGGAGACAGGACGTTGGAAGGAATAGAAAGGGGTTGACTGAGAGACGGAGGCTAGAGTCGAGACGAGTGTAATGACGTAACCACAAGCATGGAAAAAGGTAAACTGGAACAGGGACGAGCCGAGAGTGAGGAGCTCTGGAAGGGAACAAAAATAGAGACGCGAAGACCTGGCGCCTAAAGGAGAAGGGATGAAGAAGAGGCCGCGAACCCAACACCACTTTGCAGCCAGGGACCAAATGATCACTCTCGCTCATTCTCTCGCATCCCGCCCTTGATCTATTCTTACTGTAGAGCTTCTGGAGTGCCGGCCTAAAGGCTGTGCCATACTGCCCACGCCACACATCATTTGTTAACAGGGAACCCAGAGTTCTTGCGGTTGGGGAGCAGAGCTGCATAGCAACCCCACAGCACTTCCTGTTGGGTCGGGGGTTGAACGTCAGGGCCCGTTGTTCACCGCCGTACCCCCTCTGCCTTTAGAAAAGTCGCCGGGAAGCAGATCGCTTACAATCGGCTTTGTGCCTCGTTGTGAGGCGAAGAAAAACGAGCGGAAAAGCTAAGCGCCCTGAGTTCACTACACTCGCTAAAAGCCGGGACCTCCATATGGTTTGGATTATATGGGTTTCTGAAAGAGCTGCAAATGATTTGGAAGTAATGATGCTGGTTAACTGAGCACTACAGGATTTTAGTACAGTTTAAAAGATGCACAAATAAATATTGCATGAAAGTCCCGAGCCTGAACAGTGAAAGTTGAAAGTTCTGAAAGTTCAGAGCCCATTTTCAGCAGCAAAACATTTAATTAGAATTCTGCAATGTGTTAAAGTTGGTTTGGCAGCTATGACATGATTACATAGTGGGAACTATTTTTACATGTTTGCTTCAGTGTTGTGCAGGACACTAATACCATGCATCTAGACTCTAGCTTTGGAGTTCTTTTAAAATAAGAGCAACATACTGTAATGTATTGCTTTAACCCAGTTGGCTCTTTCCAACAATAAGCTATTTTTAATACAGCTCTGTGTTGCCACTGTGTTAATTTAATAACTCGCAACTTACGCAATAGTAAAACTAGGTGTTAGTGATATATCATAGTAGGAAAGGCTCAGGTGTGTTTTCCAACTGCTGTGTAACGAGGCTTGTTGCATACAGCCTGTGTTAGTGACGTAGGCAAGTGACAAACCATGCCTTTTCATTCAAACCTTAGGTTTATCATATTCTGAGCTGCGAGGTACAAGCAACGCGCAACGTCACTTAATTAGATGCTCTGAAATGTTTGTGATTCTCGCCCATAGCCAGCTGGGTTAGGCTCCAGCACCCCCGTGACCCCGCATTAGGGAGTAAGCGGTTAAGAAAATGGATGGATGGATGTTTGTGATCAAGTCAAGAACACACAGTTGTCCTAGTCTCTCAAACGTGACATTTTGAGAGTGTGCAAAAACATAAAGTTTTTTAATTTGAAGCATAAAACACCACAAAGCCTTGTTTCAAAGTAACTTTATGTGTTTTATAGTGACGTGTAATCGTGTGGATACATACTGTTATGGTTAACACATAACCAGTCTGTTGAATGAAGTCTGTTCAAGTATCATATATTGACCTTTACCGCCACCACGTGGTGAATGTTGTTTAGTACAGTACATGACGTGTTTAATGTGCTGAAATGCAAATAACAGTAACAGTGATGCAATTAAGCAATGATGTCAATGTTTAGACCATAATGTCAATTTCAAGTTTACAATAAATTACAACAAATAATTTGTAAAGCATTCTGTAATTGTCTGTTGTTTTTTTGAATATAAATACAATCAATCAATCAATCATCTCCATTTATAAAGCACCTTATAATCAACTTAATTGGCCAAAGTGCTCTACACAGTCAAACAAAATCCTTCAAAATAACTTTACACAGTTATTAAGGGCTGTGGGTACTGCCACAAGAGGCAGAGAGTCCGTATGCACTTTTCAATGCATTTGTTGGCTAAATGGGAGCTAATTCCTTCTGCTAATCAGATGTTAAATGATGTAAAAACAAAACAATGTTCCTGATCCTAAATCTTCGTCTGCAATGTTGCTAAAAAGCTTTGGCTTAGTTCAAAACCACAGGCCTCGATTTCACCTCTGTGTTAGTTGTTGGGAATAATCGTCTCCGGACATTAATAACTAATTCTTCTACAAATAGAAACATAAACCCCTTTGTTACTGGGAAAACCAGCCTCACACATGCAGAGGAAAGCTCCACATTTAGCTCAGACTGCAGTAAACCAAGGAGCTAAACATTATTCATTGAAAAGTGTTATGTACTTTTTACACACTGGACTCACAGCTTCGTACTGGGAGTTCGAATGCAACACGAGGAAGAAACCCTGTCAGAGGAAGCAGATCAGTCGTTACAGAGATCAGTTATTTCATTCATTCATTTGAATTAATTTCCGTGGTTTTAAAAGACAAATTACATCAAGTCATTGCTGTGACAACATGCAAATGTGACAACGTGTGACGTGTTCTCAGGAAGTTTTAAAAAACAGATTTAGTGCATACTGGGATCTTCCCAGCAGATTCCTAGAGATGCCACTTTGCATATATGTAACTGTAATTTTACTTTGCTGGGATTGTAATAATAATAAATTGTGTGTTTTAGCGGTAGTTGTTGCATTTATTTTGAAATGTGAAATTTATTTTGTAAATTAAATGGGTGCAAAGGTGATGAGGTGCGTTTTTAGCACTTAGCTGTAAATGTTTCTGTCTTCTCTCTATCTTGGTTTTATCACAGCGAGGCCTGTCTTTCTTAACCCACTTGCTTCCCTTTAATTGGCTCAGCCAAGCTATTTCAGCATCTACTTTATCGGGGCCAGCGCGTACACCAGATGGTGCAACCAGGCCTACTAACCTCAGCGCCAGTCAGCCTTCAAAATAAGATTTGCGTTGTGTAAACGGTCTTTTCATTACGTGAGTTACACCGCACATACCTGAGAGGGCCAGATGTCCGGCGCTGTGGGGCTACCTGTGAACGCACCACGCGGGCCATTTTCTTCTACTGTTTTTTCCCCGGTGGGCGGAGCCTGTGGTTCGACCTGGAAACGTCTCCGACTGAGCTGTGGGAAATCAGAGCAGTCGCAGATCGGGAGGAGAGAGGATACTCACCTGTTGAGCAGCTGCGGTGTGTTTGAGCGTCCAGCTCTTTGAGTTAAACCCACTTCTGAACAGTCTTGTGTGTTTTTTCTTCGGAGATCGTCTGAGTTTTCACCTTCAGGATGACAGACACTCTTTTACCAAACGGTAAAGACAGCAGAGGAGACAGCAACTATTTCAGAAAGGTGAGTTTTGTTTGTTTGTTTGTTTGTTCCTAATGTACACTAATATACACTACTATACACTATATATCGTAACATTTTACAAATTGAAGTGGACGACAAGCATTGAAATACTCCTAACTTGCCAAAGCAATACATTAGGCTTTTTACTGCGCCCAAAAATTTAATAATAATAATAATAATCAAATATTTATTAGTTTTTTTATTTCTGCTTCACACCACGTTTCAAATATTTTAAACGGTTAATAGATCGGACTTGTATTAGTATATTACAGTTTGTTCGGTCCTGTTGTAGTTAACCTTTGTGCAAGTACGACGAGGTTCCGTCATCAATGTACGAGCTTTCAAGCTGCATTCCTTATAAAATAAACGTATCCGTAATACATATATATGTTTGATAAACATAATAAATAGAATACAATTGCTCGACACACATAAACAATGCGTTTCATGTATAGTTTTGCCGTTGTTAAAAGCACCTCCTCGTGATGTGTCACCAACAGCAGCAGAAACTAAAGCAGTGTCACCTTCAGGTGTGTGTGTGTGTGTGTGTTGGTTTGTGTGTGTGTGTGTGGGGGGGGGGGGATCCCAATTAATTACAACACAAATTAGCAGTGACACCAGACCCCCTCCTACCAACCACTCCCAAACGCCTCTGTTCTGAGAATAGCTGCGTCTCCTGCTGTTTCAGATAAGGGCAGTGGCCAAACATTCCATAATTTACCTTTTTCATCTTCCCCGTCATCCGTCAGGGGCCCGATTGATTGGCAACAGGCAGTGAAAGGATTGATTAAAGGCTCTGTTGATGCCCCCTGATAAACCTTAGATTGGCCACCGTCCCCTGCCGTCACTCTCGTCCTGTAGCATTTAATCAGGGGAAATAATGAGGTCATCAGTTCCTCAGAGCTCAACTCCACAGATCCACGCAGGAAGGTGCTACAGGAGCAAACCACCCAAAGGTTTTGCCTAGTATTTGCTTTCAGCGTAGCTCTGCTCATTATGTAAATAAGCTGACAGGATGCCCTCGCACGCTTTGCATTGGCCTCTTCCGGACGGGCAGAGGAACCTCCCCGACCAGTTCTGCGTGTACGGGTGAGTTGTGGGTTTTGAGGCTCGCACACAGGCTGGTTATCTAACGTGTTTTTACCCTCCTCGGCCGTGTCACGGTCCGCGGCTCGTCCCCTCAACACTTACCCCTGTGTCCTCCACCGGGGTGTTTTCATAGACGAGCATGTTTAGATGGACTTCTGAGCGGGGCCTTTGTGTCTCTGAATCCCCCTGAATCTCTGTGTGAATGCTGTCTGGATTTAGGTTCTGTGTGACTCTTCCTGTTTCTATAAAAAGGTCAGTGGGAGCCGGGGTCTGGGCATTAGAGAGACTAGAGAACCTAATTCCTCAGTCAGAAACCATTTCCTTTATTACTATAACACAAGACTAAAAGATTTTTCATACTATTATTTTTTTTTGTTCTCCCTCTGTGGTTACGTCTCGTTCGTCCTCTGCTTTTATCGGCGTTTAACATTGACTTTCTTTCGTGGAAGCCATTCCCTGTATCTGCAGCTTTGCACATTCGCGGAAAACCACAGCGCAACGTGCTCTGCGCCCTGGTTTCGACGCCGTCCGATTTGCAGTTCGGAGCGATTTTTGTCAAATTTTAACCACGTGGAGCCGGGACGATCTTTGCTTCCACCCGTCGTGCCCCGCTTTGGGGTGAAAATGGCTTTAATGATTTACAAGGCCTCACTGGAGTCGACCAACGCTCCCGGGAGCTGTTGCGGTTCGGGGCTTCCTTTCGCAGCCGTCCACTGGCTCCACTCCAGCCCGCGGTCCGACTGGGTTTGATGCAGAATGGAAACATGGCAGAACAAAAAGCAGAAACTGCGTGCTATTTTTTTTTTCTCCTCATGCACCTCAGCCAAAGAGGGCATTGACGTAGCATCTGGTGTGCGGCCGTCCTTCAGCCAGACCACAGACACAAATTGACAACATGTGTCCTGGTTCACAAACCAGACAAACTCCCTCAACTTGGAGACACGCTTAGATTCTGTCGGTTTGTAATGGAAAAATATGAAATATACAGCTGTGATTAAATATTGTCTAACAGCAGATGCCTTTGAGTGCATTGAATGATACACAGCCTTTTGTAAACAACCTGTCAAAGCTACTGTATAAATGATGGACTAGCTCTGCCTGTCAATTAGGGATTTACTGCATTTACTGTACTCAAAAGCTTCATGGGCAGGCTTTGTTATGCATCCATAGGGTCGTGGCAGTAGTGCTTCCACCTATAACCAGCTGAACCATGTACCACTGCTTAAGACAGCGGACTCTGATGTGCTGCAGATGATGATGCGCCGGCCTCTTTGGGTTTTGTTCTGATGAAGTGTTTGACTTGCAGAGAAAGCTTGCACTGCGCCGTCTGTGCCAGAGAAAAGCAGGGGTGCAGTTCCCTGTTCACTCTGGTGGGCGAGGCTGTTCCACGGCTAGTTTCTGCGGCGAGCTGTTAAAATCGGAAGTGCCGCAACTCAGTACACATTTATTACATCATCAAAGACGATATGAAACCAAAAAAAGTGATATCAGGTCATGCGGCTTTTGGACTGAGTCACGATGATCAGACGTATTGTAGTAATTAGATCAATTGAAACAGCATAACTTTTTAGAGAATTTTCCATCATTTCCTTGTGATGCTGATAAACATGAGAACATGCTGCTATGGTAACATTAACCTCACACACAAACACACACACACACACACACACACACACACACACGCACACACACACACACACACACACACACACACGCACACACACACACACACACACAGCTCAACTATGATGCTGCTATTAACGTAATGACGTACTGCAGCTCGGACACACCCTTTTCCTGATGTGTTTTAGTTTAAAGGGTTAATCATTACACTTTCATGTCACATAAGTGTTTGCACAAGAAACCTGAAGGAACAATAGCGAAGTGGTCATTGTACATTAACTACAGTACAAAATGTCCACACTTGTTGCAATCGTTTGACTTGATTAAAGCAGCAACTCCAGAGGGTGACAGCCTTGTCAGTGAATGACCTTTCTTGAGTCAAGCTGTCGTCAGCCAGTCTTTAATTTAAATGGAATCTCACCCAGAAGAAAAGGTAAACCATTTTAAAATTAAAAAGAAAAATGCTAATTGACGTAACGACACTTGTCATATATGCGCGTCCTTTGTCACGCCTGCTCATTAACGACTGTGACATCTGGTTCTCGGCTTTGAGCTTGTTGGGTAGAAACCGAAGCTAGCTCTGCTGCTGACCTCAGACTTAGTCACAAAAGGAACAAGGTTGTCGAAGTGTCCCATGCTGAGGACAGTGAGCGAACTGGTTCTACTGAGCCGACTGGTCTCAAACCACACCTATGGCGTGCTGTGAGTCAGTCGCTATGAATGTCCTACACCCGCTTATCTGTAAGGCTACAGCATGACACCGTGTTGACTTAGGAAGGCTGGGTCGCTTGTATTAGTGATACTGACAAGGGGACACAACATGAACACACACACACACACACACACACACACACATACACATACTCAAACGGAGTGAGTGCATGTGTCTTTCCACTTTTAACCTTAATTTCAGTAAATTGACAGCTCAAAGCTTTTTTTAAACCCAGTCTTGGCTTAATGATGATTAATCCACTGATGATGATATGAGGCGCTTTAGACCAACGGCATGAATAAAAAATCACCTTAACAATTAACAGAGTCGACCTTTTATGCCTGCAACCTATAATTATCCATCACTAAGGAATTCATGTACACAGACAGTTTTGCTGCTTTATTTCATGACGCGCTCAGCGTGACTCTTGATTCCCTGAATAAGTTGTCATCCTCAGCTGACATGAACCAATTCTTGTGCCTCAGGGCTGCAACCCGTTCGCCCAGACCGGACGGAGCAAAGTGCAGAACCAACGCGCCTCTCTGAACCAGGAGATCATCAAGGAGATGCGAATGAGGGCTGGCGCAGAGAACCTGCTGAAGTGAGTAGTGACGTGGCTGCACGTGATATCCAGCGATTGCTATGCGCTGTGTTTGACCTCTGCTCAGCTCCCTCTGATCTCTTGTTGTAAGGACGAGTTTGAGGTGACCTCCTCCATAAGTGTGTCACGCTTCTTTGTAACACTTACAACATTCACAACAAGGGGCCAGGTCATGTTTGATGAACAATGTGGACATGGGGCATTCCATGTTCTCTGGAAACAAAAAGGCTGCCGTGATAAGTGGCTTAGAAGTAACCTTTATATATGTAAACATGTTGCTGAGCCTTTTGTAGCTTTAATTACTGGCTGGTGAAGCTTATTGCTTCCTGTTCACAATTGTTGAAAGGATGCAGGTGCAGAATTATACATTTATACAGCTGCCTTCCTTAGTGTTTCCTTTCTGCAGCTTTAGAGTCAAAGGGTTTTCAGAAATCGTATCCCGGCTTAACATCAGTGTCTGTAATGACCTCATCAAGATATTTAATTTCCATGCAGACATTTTTAGTGGATTTGCACACAGCAGATCGACGGTCAGTGCAGTCTTGTGTAAACGGGAACTTGTGATGACTGGAGTTTTGTCGACTGAAGTCCTGGAGAATCTGGAGTTTAGTTTAGGAATCAAATAGTGTTTTAAGAGAAACACCAGCAGAACCTTTGCTGTACTTGTTAGAAAAACAAGTTTCTCAGTTGCCTGTGAGACAAAAATAGGAGGCAGAAAAACCCCTGTGTCGCATGTCATCTTTTTGTAACTTTAATTATAGTTAATTATAGGAATTCTACAGGAAAACTTGGAAAAAAAGAGGCTTTAACAAACGAATGCAAAGGCGAGTGGAATGTTCTGAGGATCAGCAGGGCAGAGTTGGTTACATGGCTACTGTGAGGGATTGGGTTCAGTTGCGCTGTTCTTCCTGTTATTGTGTTTCCCTTCTGTGCGCTGTGGTAGTCACAGTGTATCATCTCTCCTTCCATTCGGGCCCAGACCTCTTTGGTGAGGGATAGCGTTGTTGTGTCTGTCAGTGAATGTGCATGTGTTCAGTAGCCCTGTCTGAGCCTACCGTCAGCCCCGGATGCCTCCACATTCCTTCAGTCCTTCACATATTGGACTAGGCCAAGGCCAGGGGCTACTGCACGGTGAGTGAGAGTGTAGCTGCAGCCCAGAGGACAGCTCCAACGCATTTTGGAGTTCCATATCTGCTGACTTCACCGTATAAACTGGAAGCTCTGTGATTTTTAGACCTGTTATCAGTGCACACGGCATCTTCTGTGGCGTGTGTTACAGGGTCGTCATGGTACCGTAGTCCTTGTATTCGGCCCAAAGGCAGAATCCCAGCTTCCCACTTGTAAACAATCCAGAATTTAGTACATTATCATGTGGACCTCTTGTGAAAAGGGATGGAAAGAACCAGAGTGTGCGTCTTTTGTCGTGTTCTGCCTCCCTCTTCAGCTGCCTCCCTTTCTCTCCCTTTCTGCTGTTTAGCATTCCTGTCGCTAGCAGCAGCAGGTGGAGTACGGTCTGGTCAAACCAGTTCCCTTCTTTGCTCTGCTCTTATCTTGTCTTTGCATACTGATCTCAAAGATTACAGAGATATCAACCAATGCACAAAAAACAACAACACAAGAAAAACTTTGGCGATGCTTGAAACGCGACAATTTTAGGTTGGCGCTAAATACATACACAATCAGCTGCAACAACAAAATGCAGGGTACAGACAATAAAGAGTCTCCAGTTAGCAGCAAAGAAAGTCTGTTTTCCACGACAAGACCTGTGACGAAAGTCTATAAAAGAGAGAAGAGGATGGGGAAACTGCATTCGCTGGTTTACGCTGAGATTCCCACACTCTGTGGGATGGTATTAGATTCATGAATTGGATATTAATTATAGTCTTGAGGCTAGAACGCTAGAATCTAGTCCATCCAAACCGCAGTCCCTCTTCCACAGGCCAAACCTTTTCAGAAAGCCTCCACTCTGCCAAAGGGAAGTCACGGTGTGGGACTGGTGAGCAGCGATGATGTCCATATTATGTTACAGCGTACAGAAAGGATGGGTTACAGTTAGTAGTGCTTCACAGTACAGTGGCCAGATTTTAATCAATTTTATCTCCTTTAACAGTAGATGCAGTTTTCTTACATGTCACCTTCCACATCCTGTGTAATTACACTGTAATTACACTGTTAAGGTGAGGGACGGGCGGACGGCGCTGCCAAGTCGATTAAGTCATTCACTTCAGTTAGTTTGGACTGACAGAGGACGAGCGGGGATCCACTGCAAAACAGTGATTAGACCCTGGAGGTGACACTGTAACGTTGTGGCTCCATGAGAATCACACACGGTCCTTTCACAAATGAACAATGCCTTGTAAATTCTGGACTACAATAGGTTGTCTCTGTATCTCTGTTGCTCAGAGAATCTACTTCTAGGATCTTATCCTGCAGCCCCACACACACATTACATCTCCCCCCCTTAAGGTCCATTCACATTTATTAAAATATCGTTTTTACAAGCACCTGCCATGTGTTTCAAAGAAACATGCACACATTAACTTGCTTTCACGTGTGCTTTTGCTGTCACTGTGTGTTACCAAGGGAGGGAACCTGTGAAGCTACAGTACGCGAGGACTCCAGCTGTAAATAATGGCACGTGCTTTACTGTAAATCACGTGCTCAGGTCGAGGCTCAGGACGCCCATTATTGAAGCGCTTGCTTTGTAATCAGCTGCAGGAAAACCGAAGGCTCGCGTTTCTTTTTTGGCGCATTGTCTTGATTTCAAAGCTTTTATGACTCACAATACGTATTTCCCAATTGCTGCATTTCCTCTCTTTTGTGCGCAGGGCGACGTCGAACAACAAAGTGAAAGAGATGGTCCTGCTGGAGCTGAGTTATGTCAACGCCAACCTGCAGCTGCTGATGGGACAGCTGGAGGGACTCAACAGCTCGGTGGACGTCTACCAGAGCTCCCAGTAAGTGCTTTTCTACCTCGGTTGGGCTGCTTCTGCTAATCACAAACACGGACAATATGAACGGGCTCTGCCGGTCTAGATTATATGGCATGGCGACGACAACAAGGACAGGACGAGGGCCATGTGTAAACTCAAAGGCAGCAGCCGACGGTGTGCGTGACAGTGACAGGTGCTGGTGTCAAGTTTGCAGGGCGTGGATCACGGAGCAGGATGCGTGTCTTCAGTCATGTGCCGACGCAGACTTGGTTAGACACAAACGACCTGGTGACTGATACGCAAACATACAATTTTGCTTTGAGCCCGTGGGGAAAGATGTGCGGTAATTAGAGGGCGACTTCCATCTGTGCGGTAAATAACATCTAATGGTGACAGGACACGCGCTGTGTAGTTGGATTCGCTGTTATCGCCTAAAAGAATCAAGTGGCTACTGTTGTTTCAGGACGACTGTTGGGTAATTTTAATGAGTTACAGACCCAGTCTTTGTGCCTCGTTAATTCGTTTGGATTACGAGGTTTCAGTGCTGTAACGGCCCGAGGATTTCACCTGGTTTCAATAAATCACGCTGGTCTGTTTGCGGGCTGCACACAGTGTGGACCTCTTTCTGAAGTTCAGCTGTGTCTCATTCTAAATCCCGTGTTATTTTTTCATGCATACACAAATGACATCGCCGGCCTTTCTTCAGGAGGCACCTGTTCACCGCTCTGTGCAAAGACAATGGAAAGGCTGTGAAACCCTCACCTGTTCTCCAGTGTTTCACATGGCAGAGAGACAAAAGGCCCTTCATACCTGTGTTGGTGTAGTTAACATCCTGTGACTTCATCTCCGTTGATGCGCTGTCATTTACTGTCGTTCCTGACTCTGTTTGTCAGTGGGATCACGCTGCGCCGACACAATGAGGCCTAATCCACAGAGCAGGAAATACTACTTTCCACGCAGTCCTCCAGCTTCTAAACTGATTGATAGTAGATTGATATATAAACATTGAACACTGAACAGCCGTCTTATTAACTTAGCTACGTGAAATAGTGTGGAAGAATGGTTTGTACTTATTTGTACTATTAACTAAACATCTAATTGGCTTGGATTTGAATGGTTCTGTATTCTAAGAGAAGCCAAGCGGGTCTTACTGTGATCAGACCTGTACTGTTTACAGAACATACTGTTCACAGTATGTGGTGAGTAGTTTCTGGCCTGGTTCAACTTGTGCTGGACTTTTTCTGTAAACCAGAATCTGCTGTTGACTGGTAAATGTTGATAGTGGTTGCCTGTTCCATGTCTACACCCGCTGTGTGTCTGCCTGTCTGTCTGTCTGTCTGTCTGTCTGTCTGTCTGTCTGTCTGTCTGTCTGTCTGTCTGTCTGCCTGTCTGCCTGCCTGCCTGCCTGCCTGCCTGCCTGTCTGTCTGTGCACGCTCGCAGTTGAGCTTCTCAGAGGCTTTTAACTTTGCAGGTTCCCTGCAGAGCTGATATCCTCACCCCCCACCCTTCCTCTGCCAAGGCAGAGAAAACACCAGCGTGATCTCATCCCGTGTACTAATGGAGTAGTACACTGTAGGCTCTATCTCGCGCTGTCCCGTTACTGATGAATGAGGTTTTCTGTGATTCACACAGCCCGTGTGCCAGAGGAATGCTTTCCTTATCATCAAGTGATGAATGAGCACGAAGACCTGTTTTTCTCAGCTCTCTGGCTTTGACCTGGTGCGCTTAAAGAGATTGCGCTCAGCAGGTGATTGTAAAATATTTGGAAAAGATCCTTTAGGAGACTAGTTTAAGTGTGTCTTTTTATACTACTATGATTCCTGCTTTGTTTTTTGGAACAGTTGTTCCTCACTTTTGGACTTCTAGTAGGTGTGAGGCTTGTTTGTCAGACTCTGTCTGATCAGCAGCAGGTTTATGTCCTGCTCTGAATCTGCTTTTTGCCTGTCAACAGCAAGGACCTCCAGGTCCATTCTAGCCATTATAGCAGCAGTGTAGATAACATGGTGTTTATTAGTGTAGCCTGTTTTCCGTTTGCCTCCAATAAATGTTAGCACCACTTCCTGAATGATCAGAGAGTCAGTCCAGGGATCAGGGGGCCCCACTCACCTTTAAATCCCAGCTCCTGCAGCGTGTGCTGCGACAGAACCAGCTCCTGCCTTCTTTGAAATGAGAATTAGGGCAAAACACAAACTAAACTAAACGATGAATTCATTGCTGGTGTTTGGTCTGATTCCAGCACCGCAGCCATTGTTATCAACGAGTATGTTTTTAATACAGCTTGTGCTGTATTCAGTTGTTGCATTATCACATGGTGTCAGCCTTATACTCACATCTGTATGTGTTGTGTACAGGGAAACGGCCAACATCCCTCTCATTGCTCTGGGTCTGAAGGAGACAAAGGAAGTTGACTTCTCCACACCTTTCAAGGTACTGCTCAACTTATTTTATTGTCAAAGGTTCATTAATAGTTTCAAGATATAAAAACTCAAAGAAAACTAGGATTTGAAATCAAATTGAGGTTAGTCATAAATAAAGTTGGGTCACATTGTGTTTACCTTGTGTACCTGCTGCTGTGCTGTTATCAGTATGTACATAAATAAATAATACTGTTTTATTCTTCAAAAGTAGGTCAGTATTACTGAGACACTTGGCTTGTTGAGTATTTCGGGAGTCACCGGACCTTTAAATGCCTCTGTGGCACCTTTTGTATCACAGTGCATCCTGTTCTGGTTTAATGACAGGCCTTGTAGGAGGCGCTGACTAGATTTACAAGCAGGGTCATTCCTTTCTTCCTACTGACTCTAATCACACTTGTGTCTTTATTAACAAATGTCTCAGGTGAGAGAGTGGAATGGTTTATGCCTGTGAACCTAAAATGAGTTTTTTTTAACAGGATTTTATCCTGGAACACTACAGTGAAGATGGGAACAGTTATGAAGAAAAGATTGCTGACCTTATGGACTTACGACAGGTAGTGGACACTCACAATCCACATTTCGTGTTTGATTCGAGTGAATTGATTTGACTCCTACTTTGAAGGTCTTCCAGACTGTTTCATGTCTCTTCCCGTTCCTGTCCTAGGCTTGCAGAACACCAAGTCGTTCTGAGGCTGGGGTGGAGTTGCTGGCAAAATACTTCAGCCACCTTCCTCTGGTAGAGAGCCGCTTCTTCTCCCCCAACCACCAGATTGGCATCTTCTTCACTTGGTACACACCAGCTATTGCTCATCACTAGAAATAACTTGTTTATACGTACAGTATTATAGCGACATCTCTTGTTTTCCTATCAGGTACGACTCCTTCACTGGAGTGCCCGTGTGCCAGCAGAACTTGTCCCTGGAGAAAGCCAGCATCCTCTTCAACATGGCAGCCCTCTACTCCCAGATGGGTTCCCGCAGTAACCGGCAGGCAGCAGTTGGGCTGGTGGAGGCCATTTCTTCCTTTCAGAAAGCTGCAGGTAGTGAACGTCCACATCCACATGCTTTTACTTAGGGCACAAACCACTACAAATGCTACAGATTACACTGGTGAACACAGACATTTTACCCTAACCTCAGACTCCACGATAAAGAAAAAACTGCAGTTGGTGTCTCTGTGGCTGCATGTGATATGGCTGAGCTCCAGAAAGCACAAGTCATGTGAACTGGTTTTCCAACCTTCAGAGGCTACAGGAAGCTCAGACAGGTCTTGATAGAATTATGACTTGGCAGCACGAGGAGTATTTCGGTATAATTACAGCCGCGTACAGGCCAGGGTTTTGGTTATGCTCCTTTTGATGGCCATAATTTAGGCTTGTAGTAAGTTAAACAATTATGCTGTTATGAGGAACATTGTCACTTGTTTGAAGCCAGTAGTAAACTGGGACGTGCCAGGCAGCAGTGCTGAGGGAGGGCTGCTGCAGTGCCCTTAAGCAAGGGACACAGAACAGGTTCTGAGGGAGGGAGGAGCCTACCAGCAACTGCAGAATCTAAGATGAAGACGGTTGAAGCCGTTCTCTGTTATTAAGTTGTCTGCATCTCTCAGCTGCCAGGTTTTTAATCTGTGCAGGAATGAGCTGTAGAGGAGTTCGGCTTGCCCATTTGGAATGCAGCTCGTCTTATTGCTTTTATTGAACACTAGAGCTAATTTAGGAAAGTTGGCGCAGTTTGAAAGAGGCGCAGAGGCGTGTAGCTCACTGCTAGCAACGAGTTTTCCTCCGCTAATGAATAACATAGGTTAGAAAATAACAGGACCAAGAAATGAGGACATGGGGACATGATTTACACAAAGCCTTTCTTGACTTCATATAGAACTTCCTGAGACATCTGTTTAAGAGTGTGTCATTAATTATGGGCCAGCACCAACACATAAAAATGAATTGACTGCTCAAACACAAATACAAATACACATTAGTACTATTAGAGTTCCTTTGGTAAAATGTGTGTACACACATGTTTATGTTTTGCTCTAATTTAGTTTTGAGGTAGTTCTGATCTCCCTCCATTCATTTCCCAGGTATATTGAACCAGCTAAAGGAGACCTTTACCCACACCCCCAGCTACGACATGAGTCCCGCCATGCTCAGCATGTTGATTCGCTTGATGCTTGCCCAGGCTCAGGAGTGTCTGTTCGAAAAGACTGCGCTGCCTGGCGTTCGGAACCAGTTCAACACCCTGATGAAGATGGCCCAGGAGGCTGCAAAGGTGCGAAGACGCCACCCGCACAGATGATTTCTGTCCAGATCAGAGCTTTTTAAGAACCTCTTTCTTTTTTATGCTAGGTTTCTGAAATCTACGACCAAGTCCACCAGTCCATGATCCAGACCCCAATCAAAGACAATGTTCCTTCGCTGTGGGCCACCATATCACAAGTTAAAACCAACCACTACCGCTCCATGGCTCACTACTTCGTAGCCTCAGCGCTGCTCGACCACCAGTGTAAGTAAACCGGTTTGCAGATGAAGATGTGCGAGTAGGAGCCATTCTGTTGGTCACGTCGCATGGACCAGGGCCAGTGTTGCATAACGGCTGTTTAGCATTTCTCTCTTTCTCTGACACTGTATGGGACAGAAATGCTGGGCTTTCCAGGGACTCTGGCAAGTGGCAAGATAGACAGAGGATAGTTTGAAAGAGACAGACACAGTTTAATCAAGTGGTAGTATTGATGCTGCCTGTTTACTGAGTGGCAGACAGATAAGAAAAGACAGCTGGTTACTGAACGAGAGGAAAGTAAAGTTGGGACTCTTTGATTTCTTGATTAGAGGCAGTAGCACTGTTGCTGATTTTGTAATGCACTGATTTAGTTCTTGATTTATAAACACCGCAAAAATAGATTAATTTGTTATTTCCAGCTTTGCACTAGCACTTTATCAGCTCATCCCCATTTTTTATTTACGAAAAAGCAGAAAAGCATATTAGACCACATAGATTATGAAGCTTCGCAGTGGATGAGTGCAGCGTTGCTCCGGGCTGTGAATTGAACAGGACTGAATAGCGGAACAACGGAGCAGAGCAGCTTTGAGTTCGGCGGCTCATTAACAGATTCCTGTGTGAATCGGGAGAATAGAGCAATTACCGACGGCCCGCAGGCCCGTCCCAGGGACGGAGCAGAATGAAGGTGGCTGTAGTAAACAGATTAACCACAAACACTGCTAAATAAACACTGACATTGTCTCTGGCATGCTGGCTGCTCAGCCTTCTAGAAAGCTCTGCTGCTTCAGGTTTGCCTGGTAAACGTGACCTGCAAGTTCTAAGAAAAACAGAGGCTGTTTCAAGTTCATTCTGGTTATTCATAGTAATAATTTTCTCTTGTGTTTATCTTTATAGCTTAAAGTGTGGGTGTTGTGTTATTGGATGATGATTTCCTCTCAACCCGTAATTCTGTTCTCTGTGTGTTCAGTGGGTCCCAATGATGATGAGGACCAGCAGGAGAAGACCTTGTCACAGGTCTACGATCGCCTCCCCGACGGCCGCTCTCCTCTTGACATCCTGAAGAACCGAGATGAGCGCCAGCGCATTGGTACGCGCCAGCAAATGGGCTTTTTCATTAGTCTCCTCCCTCGCGTCTTCATACTCGGCGTTTTATTTTGTCTCTTCAGGTAAAGCGCACATTCGGCGGGCCATCTTGGGTCACGAGGAGGCTCTGAGGATTTACGGGATGTGCCAGCACAAGATGGACGCCATGCAGGACATTTTAAAAGCCAGCCACCAGCGCTCGCTGAAAAAGCACAGTGATAACGAAAGCGAGGAGGAATTCACAGACTACACTGACGCCCCAGACATCATTTGTGAGTCATTTGAAGAGCAGACGACAACAATGATGACATTAAACTGCTAGAAATGAGTACTATGTGAGCAGCTGTTAGGCTTGTTTGAGTTCCCATTAAGTAGCGGCTTTTCTTTCTGTGTGAGATGGTTGACATAGAAACTAGCCAGCCACCTTAGTGTCACCACAACAAACACTAGAGTCCAGCAGGAGCCGTGTGTTGATTAGTTGGGTTTGTCGCTCGGCAAACAGCTCTTAAAACAGCATCTGTGTTGTGTACCACACCTGCTGCAATCAGACCAGATAAGTGACATTTATTTCCAAGTACAGATGTTGTAATGTTTGCCCTTCTAGCTCCATACGCGCCTCTCTTAAAGCAAACACTGTGGAATGACAGCATTTCTTCCCACAGCTAAAACAGAGCACAAAGCAGAGATGGAGGTTCCTGCAACCACAAAGGTGAAAGTCACCGACTTTTTCCAGATGCTGGTATGTGGGTTACTAATCTTCTTACACTCATTGTCATCGTTGTATTGTGTGCTGCACATGGTTGGTTGGTTTATTCAGCATCTAATCTGGAATTACTCTGATTATTAAATTAAGTGTTAATTTCTGTTATTTCTGAATACAACCAACCAAGGCTGAGTCTCCTGGAAGCTTTGATACATTTGACAACCATCTCATCACAACAAGTTGTATACAAAGCCTCTTGGACTTTCAGCCTCCGACCCCCTAAAAAGTAAAAAAAAGCAAATTACACTAACAAAGCAACTAACCAGAGGGAAACTGCAGGAGTTTTGACCATACACTTCAGTTTTGCTACTGAGGGAAATAAACCGATCCAAAAAAGATATTGCTTTATTTTGTGGTAAAATCAACGAGAATGATCTTTTGAAACCTGTTTAAAAGGTTATTTCCCTCAATAGATACTATTGAGATAATGGGGTAGCCCATTCTAAAATGTAAACGGTTTCATTACTGCACTAGTCCTATTATAATGGTGGTGGCTGGGAGGAGACACCAATATGTCACAATCAAGCATATCTTCTGTTCCCATCGTCTCAAAGAGACATTCAGCTGCTAGTACTGTATGTCTCTTCAGTTTCAATTTCAAGATGAATATCTTGCAAACAAATAACTGCTAAAGAGGTCAGAGGATGTTCAGTGGGCACGAGGCGTAAGGAACCTCTTTGAACTATCTTATCTTGCTCCTGTTGTATAATTCACTGAGCTCTTCATTAATAGTGTTCTTGTCAAGACTGTAATCCCCCCCGAGAGAGAGAGACGAGTTAAACCCAGCACTCTGTTTAATTGCTGTAGTGATAATCGGAGAAACGGGAGCACCAGGCATCATGTAAGACTTACTAGAAGAGAGATATTCTAAACAGAACGAAAGTATGTACATTCAGTACCAATAATCAATTTGCTCTCAGCTAATTCAGAGGAAAATTGTCTGCTGCATCAGTTATGTTACACATATATAAATGTAGTTAATACAGTAAAACATTTATCATTAAAAACATTAGAACATAATTAAAAAACATTTACTAATAGGATATCCTTTATTTTAATTGATACCCTCTGCAAAACAAAAATAGGCCTCTTCCAGACTACATAGAAACCCATTAACAAAAGTCCCAATTAACAATGTGCACAATGGATATTTTTTTAAATAAATATAAAAAAAATGTGCTTGTACATGCATGCATACATACATATACTGCACTTAATATTGCAGATGACTGTAGCTGGTTCAAAAGTCTGCAGAGGAGCCAAAGCCTAGGTTTATAAATCTGGCTCTAATATAAGGTCCCGTAGCTGGATTTCAGTATTGTGTAACCCCCCCTGTGTGGAAATACAAGTGGAATATTAGGATGGAATTCAATTCTCCCCCATGCGCTGTCTGACTCCTTTGAACTCAACAGGATATTACCGTCCTGAGCTTATAAAACCATATTAACCACAGCATCCCCACGCTGTCTTAGGGCCCGTTGTCAGTCTTCTCAGCCAAGCAGCGGTGGACCGCTCCTCGAACAATACGACTCTGCCCTGAAGACCGAGACCTGGGTTTCACACTGAAAGGAGAATCACCCGTGCAGGTGGTTTCACTGGACCCGCTCTGCCCAGCTGCTGTGAGTGAACACAACATGAGTTGTGTTGCAAACCTTTCAGTTAACGTCTGTGTGACATGGAAGACTTGACCAGTGAAAGACCAAAGAAATTCTGTAACATGTGTCGTTGTATTTTATTTTTGGTTAGTGTCACTGTCCGCTCTAACATCGCTTTTTGACCCTTCCATCCTTTTGAGTGCAAAGCTACTATTAAATCAAATCAAAACAACAATGCAACATCTTTGGCCCTAGGTCAGGTTTCCGAATGTCTGGTGTGTGCACCTCAGGGTTTACTGTGACTTTGTTTGACTTGAGTGGCAGGTGATTTGTAGCCTGTAGCGCCAATTGCGGCTCATTATTATAATGTTTAATAATAGTTATTGCCCTTTTTCATAGTCAATACGCTTGTGAAACTTTAACTAACGGTATAAACAAAATGGTCTCCACTGGAAAAACTTGAAATTTCAGGCATACCTGCATACTGAGCACCAGACAGTTATGATACACACTGTTATCTGTGTTTAAATAAATCAGTCTCTGAAACCTAAGCAGGAATCAAGTTCCGGGTCCTGATTCTCTCCTCCCCCTCCTCATCCAGCCTGGCGGCTAAGTGAATTAGACACTTCTTCCCAGACAGCTCATTAAGTGGTGCTGACAAAGAATAGAGACTTATTAGGCCCTGCAGAGAAACAGATTAGTAGTATTACATAAGCTTAACTAGGCCAAATTCTTTATAACTTTTAATACTGCACTCAGCAGGATTTGTTATAGAACAGACAGATTTGTTGATCTTCCTCCGGTGAACACAGATAAGGCTCTCATGCACATGTAGATAGGGCCGATTTCCCACAGCTATCAATACATGTACTCTGATACATGCACTCCGTATTGCCTACTCCATGAAAGCTATGTTTGGGGCCGAACCTGCCTCTTTCAGAAAAAAAGTAGGTGAACCTGACTTAGTTGCTGTTCAAACAAACGCTCCATTGTAAACATTTACTGTGTCTGCTGCTGTTTCACAACATTTCACCAGTTCTTCTGTCTAAAGACCTCTGTTCTTCCTCACGTCTTTTTCCAGGCTGATGGCCTCAAAGAGGGTGATTACATTGTCAGCGTGGGCGACACCGAATGCAAGTGGATGAGTGTGAGCGAAGTGATGCGGCTGTTAAAGGATGTGAATCAGCAGGGGATCGACATCCAGGTGGTCAGCATAATGGACAGCAGCCCCTCCATGGTATGCCTGTCACTTCTTTGTTTCCGTGGATGTTGGCAGTGGGGAAAGGTGACTGGTTTTGTTGGCAAACTGGGATCAGCCTTTGTGTCAGATGACGGAACGAAGTTTCAAATAGCTCTTTAGGCGGAAATAGTTCATGGTTTCCCAAAAATCCCTTTGAGTTTGACCTACATCTATTGTATAAAGTCAGCTGCAATAATCTCATTGTAAGATTAGCTACATTAGCATTACATTAGCTTTTTTATCATAATTATGAGATGAGCACTTTTTCCCCTTTTATAATCTGGACACACCATAATAATAATAATAATAATAATAATAATAATAATAATAATAATAATAATAATAATAATAATAATAATAATAATAATAATAATAATAATAATAATATATTATTTTACATTGACAACAGTGACAAAATGTTGCCATAAAGACACTATATGGTGCTCAACAGGGACTGTTCAGCTAATGTCACTGATCTCCCTCTCTCCAGCCAACCAAGAGTGCCACTTTCTGTGGAAATCTGCCGAAGACCTACTCCATGATTTGTCTGGCCTACGATGACAATGGCAAGAACACAAAATCTCGCAAAGTGAGCAAGAAGTCATCCTTCCTCAGCTGGGGTCTGAAGAACAAACTGAAGAGTGCCAGCACCCTCAGCCTTCCCACAGCAGACCCCTCTGATGGCCTTCCCTGGAACAAAACCTTCACGAGCACAAATGCAAACCGAGACAGTGCCTTATACTGATCAAACCACCGCCTGTTCCCTGTCTGCACATGTTGTGCAGTATGTATATTGAGCCTAAGTTGGCTTATATAAAGTACTGCACTGTCATTCTGGCACTTCTAAGGTACCGTGGCTGTGCCCTTGGGTGACCGCTGGAATGCCGTGTTGTTGGGGCATTCTATCCACCTGCCTTAGAAAGTGGTGGTGCCAAATACGGTACAGTATATAAGTGTCTATGTTAATATACGGGCACCTTCACAGTTGAAGTCAAGTAGATTATAGACTAAACATAATGGAAAGCCAGTGTGTACCATGCCAGTGTGCGTACAGCTCAGTACTGCTGTGTCCCCTGTGGGAAGAAGTCACCAGCTGTCATTCCAGGCTGAATATACATGCGGCACTGAGACAGGCTCCAGAGCTTAACTTTCATTTGATTGTGTCTTCTCCAGACAAATCGGACGACACACACAAGGGGGTGCTTCTGTTTCTAAACTCGTCTCCTGTTGGCTTCATGGTGTACTAATGTAGCAGTGCACTGTGAAGTTCAGATAATCTCTATGTTCTATAGGATTATAGTTACAGTAGCTGTAACCTTGTTGCAGTATGTTAAGCAGTGCTTGATGGAAAACTTGTGCCTGCAAATTTTCTTATCTAGGCAGTGTTGGTGAATGCAATGTTCTAAAAGCTGCTAATATATTTACATACATATTTACACTAAAGGTATATATATATATATATATATATATATATATATATATATATATATATATATATATATATATATATATATATATATATATATATATATATATATATATATACCTTTAGTTATGGAATATTGTCATCTATGTGTTTGTGAGACAGCATTTTAGGATTACTATTTGTGGTGAGAGTAAATGAAAATACTGGTGTTGACATATTAGTTTTGCTACAGACCAAAATGCCTTTCTGTCAGGATGAGCGATTCACCATCCTGCCTCTTCATCGACGCTCTTAGCAGTGATGCTGCTTCCTGGCAGCCTGTCCATTCTTTAGGTTAACACATGCTGTGTCTCTATTAATGTGAATCTTGATGTATTAAAAGTTATTATGCCTCCAGAAGGGAAGAATGTGGGCAAACTGATGACATTCCTGCATTGTCCTTAAGTAGCCAGTCACCCAGCAGTGACTATGATCAAAGCCCACTGTCAGGTTTTGACAATTTATCCCTGTCTTAATCTTTGTCACATCCCACTTTTGCTAACACTTCAGTGTTGGACTATTTCTTTATCTACAAAGTAGATTCTTATACACATTTGATAATCAAATTATTTATGTAATAAAAAATACACAAAAATATCTATATTTACCTGTTAGTGAATGGTCAAGTCATGAATTTTTTGCACGTTGGATTTAGTGGAAGGTTTTTGGAAGAATGTATTTCACTAGTTGCTTAATCCTTTGGTGAACCTGTATACTGGAAGATTTTGTGTATATAAAATATTTTAAGCTGTTTTTAAAGAGTAACACTGAGAATATATAACTCTCTTTACTGTCTCTGTTTACCGTATGTAATGTATCAAGTGCCATTTAAGCTAAATCATGAAGAAAAATCATTACAAATGTATAACAAAATGTGCAGTAATTTTTTAAATGAGTACTACCATTTGCATGTACCAACGTAGGTATCGATCTTCCCATGCATTTCAAAGTGCATACTAAAGTTAACTGCCTTGGTGTACTGTACATGCAGGGGTTAGGGACTTTCTTTTACTTTTTCAGGATGACTTTGCTTATTTTTCAGATTTTGTTATTTTTATGTTCTTTTTTGCTGCTTAGCAACTGTGGTGTGAATGTTGGCAAATCTTAATAAAAAGAAGGGGACAAATTTGATCTCATTACTGCTTTAAATGTGCATTTTGGTTGTATCTCAGCAGTTGAATGTACCAAGCAGGTTGGAAATGACTGGACTCCTGGTTTTTGACTGTTGAGAGTCTGGACTAATGTCACATGATGTCCTAATCCACGATCACAGAAATGGCATGTGATTAAGTCTTTTTTTCCATGGCCTCAGATATTCATCTGTGTTTTTGTTCGGTTAATGTGTGGGAGCTTGTAGGTTTCCTCCCATAGTGCAAAGTCATGTAGGCAGTGGTAAATGGGGGACAACAGTGCCTCCAGCTGTGAATGTGAGTAAAATGCCTGCCTGTCTATATACAGAAGGTTGACTGTGTGATATACTGGCTACATGGTCTACCGCCCCCTCAACCCTTCCCCTGGTATTTTTTTACAAGTCAAGTAAACACTGCATGAATCAGCTTTGTTAACTTTAGGCTTTAGGCTTTGTGATGAAACTATTTCAAGAGGTCAAAGTGCAATATTTGATAAAATGCACATTTAATTCTTTGGATGATTCACAGGCCAAGGCTGTAAATCATGAATAAATAAATGTCTGAAAATCCATGCTATTCTCCCACACACCTTGATAAGGATAGAGTTTAGCGAAATATTTTTTTTCTTTGTTTATCTTTTAGCTTAATTTGTGAAAAACCTACAGTGTTTCAAGGTGTAATAAAAACTCAGGCATGTTTAAAAAAAGTTTAGGTTTACATTATTTTCTTATGTAGCTTAAAAATTAATGTAACGCACTAAGAACAATGTGAAGAGGAAGAAAGGTATATGTATTACAACGATTAATAATATTATACTATTATATATGTGAAGCCTTTTTTTAAGTTTGCTTGGCAAGGTTGATGGAGTTCATCCAACGCCTTCTGTTGCTTAGGTCACTGCCTACTTGGTTGCTACAAAGTTGCTATGCGATTTATACCAGACGCTGATTGGCCGCTGGTTCCATTTTCAGCCAATGAGAGACATTTTTGTAGCGAAGTATCTTCTTAGGCTGAAGCGTCTAGATACGGGGAATCTGGCGCTAGCAAACCTGTTGAACACTCATTTTAGCTATTTTTACTTCATAGCTTTAAGGTATAAGACAGTTAACAACTGGAAACAACAGACAATTATATTTTGTAATGGTACAAATGAGTAAAGTCGATAAACAAAATATTTACTGGAGCAATAACGTTACTTAGCTAGCTAGTTAAGTGAAGTGTCCAAATCCTATTTAGCGTCACCAGTACAGTATGTTGAGATTCAGCTTCAAGAAGAAGGACAACGAATTTGTAAGTTTGCATGTATTACAAAAGGAATGATCGTGCAGCCAGCTAAACACATATAGCTCCTATTTAATCTAGATGTTCCTGGTTTACTTAAAATTAGTAATTAGTAATTTAGTAGTAAGTAAGTTTTTAAAGCCTTCAACATTGAATACGTTCACGTTAAATAAATAAGTTTATATACGAACTATCATCTTGATTATATGTAAGAACGTTTAAATATTGGTAGTTTTTCTCTTTCCCTGTGTGTGTACGTGCGTGTTGTGTAGAAGCACATAGCTCATGGCTTGATCCCAGCTGCCTCTATTGCTCCAAAGCCTGCTGTGCCTCGTACCCCACCCCCCCGCAGCCCAGACCCCTCTCCTGAACGGACCAGGTACTGTACTGTACTTATCCTCTACCTTTACCAAACACCTGCCCCTGTTTATTCCCAACAAACACCTGACTTGATATTGACGGCAAACAACAACTTATCCTTGAAATGTGTTGGAAAGGTTTAATTCTTATATGTTCCTGTAAGTGCTTTAAATGTCATTGCAATGTTATGACTTGTTGTGACTACTCCCTATATAACCACAAATTTAATTGCTCAAGTTGGTAAAACATTTTAATAGTTTGCGTTATGGAGAGACAATGTTTGTTATCCAGTCACCCATACTATATCTGTACAGTAAACTCAACTTGGACTCCCTTTTCTAATAACAATAGAAATAATATAACGAAATGCCTACATAAGCGATAGTTTTTGTATTAATATGTTGCATGTTTTTATCCACAGATCAGCCTTAGCAGCAGCCATATTGTCTTCCTCTCTTACTGGACAGACATGGGCCATCCCTCCTGCCAGACCTAGATCATTTTCTGAGAGTGACCGATCAGAATCATTTAGATCTGACCCAGACATCAGCCCAGGTTTTTACACCAGGTACTGTATTATTCCTCTAGTACACTTATCGCACTTGTCACATGCTATATGAAAAATGATTTTAATTACCTTACTCTCCCATTGAATACACACTTGCTTCCCAATTTCTTCCCTTCTTAATTTATTCCTTGTTAAATTGAGACTCTCTATCTAATATACCAAGTTTTCCAAGTTTTTTACTGACTAGGATTACATGCAACTTCAAAAAAACATTATCTAGGTGTGAAAAATAAAACTGCTGATCCATGATTTCTTTTAGCTGCTTCAGTTATAGGCTTTTACCTTTTTGTGCATGGCAAGTTACTCCCACACAGCTCCACCTTTGCTCTGAAAAATATAATCCCTTCTTTTTTTAGAGACCAATGGTCAGAAGCTTTGGATAGTCAGCCTCGCCTATCCTCTCCTGACCCAGAGGAGGAGTTGGAGGACAAAGAAAAAAAAGTTGAGAAAGAAGATGACAGGGGGGAACATGTTTACCAGACTGTGGGCAGTGAAGATAATTTCTCAGGACCTGTATATTCTCTGCCACAAAAATCGAAGGTAAAGAAATACCATATTGTTATAAGTAATATTTTTATCATTATAAATGAATTTTTGGAAGTATAATACAAATTTTAAATTAAAAGGTCTCTCCAAACTAGAATCATATAAAGAATGTTGCCAGTTGATGCTTATCAAAGTTATGCTACAACAGTGTGTTAATGTGATACTAATAATATCCACTGGGAGGCACAATTGTACATAAAATATAGGTACTTTATATATTAAGTCTTGTACTGTACATTAGATTATGCTAATGATTTTTGTGTTAATTAGTGTTGACAAGACTACCAGTAGCTCTTTGTCAGTATTTACCACAGTTTGCTACACATGCTTTGTAGAATCATGTTCAGTGTGGTCTACATCTAGTTCTGCTTAGTATCCCAATTATATCTCCTGAGTCTATTCCACATTCACTCTATTTCCCTTCTCACAGACTCCTCTTAAAGGTTACTTTTAAAGATGTAGCATTAAATTATACATATTATTAAAAGGTACCCAGTTTCTTCCTTAGATTCAGAATGTGTGTGAGTGTTGAAAAAGAAAATTTTATAAAATACAGTGTGACATAGGTATGATTTTTCAAAACAATTTTTTTTATGGCCAGCTGATTTCTAGCTGTGATAAATAATCATGAAGCACAAAAAGTAAATAAATAGCAAAAAAAGCAATAAACATAGACCCATTATAGTTTGTCTCAAAAATAAAATGAATAAATAAATGTTTTAGATTAATTCATTCTCATTCACTTTGACTCATTCGCATTGTTTTAATGCAGGCGTAGCCAACCCTGGATCTCAGGAGCTACCGTCCTGGATGTTTTTCAACTATTCCTTGCCAAGCTACTGCTGATTAACCTGGATCTGTTGTGTTCAGCCAGTAAGGAGCTGTAAGTGCAGGGCTACTTGGAAAACAAGCAATACATGGGCTCCTGAGGACCAGGATTGGCTTCCCCTACTCTAATGTGTTTTTGTGGGCTCACAGTATTTAGATTTTATTGTCCACGTTTTGTCTATAGTCATTAACGCAGTGGTGTCTAAAATGGCCAAGCAGAAAAAAAGGATCCAGGCAGTGTTGGAAAATGAAGTCAGACAAACTAATTGACTATCAGTCTGATTGCTTGTCTGTACATTTTATTTGTCTTCCAGATCACAGCGCCAAAACCAACACAGATGCCTCACACAATAGTGCCGTCTGCAGGTAGTAATACACATACAACGCAATACTAGCTATCTTGTAATCATGCAGTGTTCCTGTTGGTTGCAACCACTGATCAAGATAAGTAAAGAGACATTTGCAACTGTAGGTGATATGTCCAGTAGCTAGACAACTGAACTAAAATTTAAAAAAAGAAAAAGCTCTATACAAGCTCTGAAAAATAATTGTAATCTTTTATTGCTATATTTGGTGGTGCACTTTAAGTGAGAATAAAGTTCAGTAAAACAAAGCTTTTCTCAATGTGGTCCTTTTAGCAACAATAAAACTTTGATGTGGACCTCCATTAAAGCCATTTGATGGATGCATACACTTTTCTGTTTAGACTTCATGCAACCGCACAAATTGATTTTAGTTACAGACATGCATATAGAAGCAACAGAAATTGACCTGCTCAGCTAGACCGCATATGACCCCCCTGCCCTAAGCAATAAGATACAGCTCCTAATAAACCAACACTAGTTTCATAACACCCATAATAACCTTAGCATTACACCATTAGAGCTAAATGGAAAGCCTCATTATACTTATTACCACAACCGGCCTCAGGCTTTGTAAGTGCTACTGTAAATGAATGTCTTTTGCGTGTCCCTAAAATGTTCCTATCTCTTTCAACCATACATGTATGTGTGTAACCATATGCTACACATGCAAGTTGTTTGTGTTTATTGTAAAATTCCTTTTCCCATAACAATATGGAGTAAAACGAGGCTATATGAACTGAGCCTAGTGCGTTTGGGAATTTTGTTAATTTTAAGTTGGCATGAGTTTCTTCATAGATTTTGCAGATGAAGCAACAATTCAGTCTCGCCAAGCTACCTGTGATTCTTCTAAGAAGAAAGCCTCTGTCAGGAAGAGCCCTGGCCGCCAAAAAGAAGATGTGCCATGTAGGTGGAATGACTGTTTTCTATTTGACAAACATACACCGAATACTCCTACAGTACAGTACATACAACAAATCACAATTAATCACGATTAACAGATTACATTCAACATCTAATTTTTTTGTTTTTTATATGTTCACATTCCTATTAGTAAGTTTTTTTTCCTGTTTCAGCCATGCTAACCACTGACCACCTTAACAAAGACAGCCAAGCCAAAACCCTGAAACACCCCACTGGGCTTTCTCCTAACTTCACTAAGGCACACAGTGATTTAGAGAGAGAGGCTGCACACACCCCCTTGGAGAAGAACACAAGTATAGCAGAGAGACAAAAGCTACTGGAGAAGAGACTGCAGCGCCTGGAACATGAAATCAGTCATAGTGAAGCCTCTCCAAACCTCAGGTCATCTTCAGGTAAAGTGGAGTAGCCACTGGAGATTCACAGAGGGAAATGAGGAGAGGGAGAAGGAGAATCAATAGGGTGAAAGATGGCTGAACGGGGGAAAGCGATGAAGGGAGATGACAAAGACACAGATTGTGGAATGAAACAGTTTGTCACAGCAGATATATAGTACGTGCAAGGTGGTAAACCTTGCACAAGAGTGGTAAAGATTTCCCCTCTACTATTTAGTGTCGCTCTCTCACACACACACACACACACACACACACACACACACACACACACACACACACACACACACACACACATATAGTATGTGTATATATATATATATATATATAGTATATTTTTAGACTCTTACATACTTGACTTGAATTTCTTTCCTAATATTTGAAGAAAATCAACTACTCCAATGCATTCTACTGTATGTAAGTATTTGTGTATTTTGTATTGAATAAGAGGATTATATGGAGTCTTATTACCTGCTCACAGGCAGCCAAGCAGAGCTAAAGAGTTTCAGGCAACATGCTCAGGAGCTGGTGGATGAAAACGATGCCCTCAAATTGACAGTTCATCGTCTGAACATGGAGCTGAGCCGCTACCAAACCCTCTTCAGACCAATGTCCAAACAGGAGGTGTGATAAGAAAGTCTTTTTTTCAGACTTTAACCAGAGTAGTACTTTGCATATTTTTGTTATTGTTTATAGTCTTATTCATTATTTATATTTGTTATCATACATAGATTAGAGTATTTGTTGTCAGTCGATTATATACATGGACAAGTTTGTAACTTTGATTTAAGAGCTACTCTATACTGTATTGGTAATGTGGCCTGCTACGTTTGATGGCACACTACTGTTAGGGTATTGAGATAGTCTTTTGTCAATAACCAACATTGCTTTGTGTCACCATCTTTAATACATCAGAAAAGATTCATGCTAAACGCTAATTCAGCGTTATATACACACATCCCCAAAATTCCATTTTAGCCCTCTAGCAATAATAATTTTGAAGTTACAGACATTCTAATCTTTTTTTTCAATTTAGATTAGTTGAGCTTTAAGCCAACCTTGAACACTTATAATTCCCCTTTAATCAGTCAGAGCTTAATTTTTTTTTTTTTTACCCGGGTATTAGATCTACAGTTAAGTATTATATGTCCATATTGTGTTGGCTTTAGTTTATTCTATATGTAATGACATAGATTCAAAAATTAAGGTGTATTTTACTCATCAACAGAAAGGAGTTCATCTTTTGTAGCATAACATTTTCATCATGTCACTCTTGGTCTTATTCAATCAACTTTTATTCAGAATTGCTTGATTTCCATAGCTGTAGCACTGAAAAAAGCATTTCTTTGGAACCAGGCCTTTAAAATAAACATTCACCTTTGATCCAGAACCCTGCTGTGTAATAAGGATTTGTTTTTCTGTCCCTCCATCTATTTGTTGGACTTTTTTGTTCCTGTCTGTGACTGTCTGTCTATTCTGGGTTTTGGAGTATTTTACGCTGCAGAAGAAAACAGCCTGTGGTTTTAATCATGACTGCACCCTGCTGTGTCTTCACACCAGGGGAGCTTCTGTTGTCATCACCACCAGTTTGCTTGCTCTGTAGCTGCTAGTCCTTGTTACTGACAGTTGAAGTGTGTCTTGCAAAAGCAAAAGATGAAAAATTGTGTTATCTTTTTCATTACTCATTTGTTGTGTTAAGAGGGGAAATGTTATTTAGAAACAAGTACTCTTATTTTTCCAATATATACTATATTCACTATGGTGATTCTATTTAATGCAATATTTCCCTCTCTTGTTATTTTGTTTCTCATTTAGAAATCTGATATCAGTGGCTTGCCAAAGACTGGACCTCCTCCTCCCTGGCCGGTCAGTGTCTACAGATGTTAAACCTTATTTGGTAGTCTGTAAAACTAATGCATGACTAGTAAAAAGAAAGATAAAAAGCTAGTATGTCAGTATGTTTAATGAATGAATAGATAGTTCTACAGGCAAGCACTTTTTTAATAGAGACTAGTAGTAATTTAACATAGTTAGTAATTTAACATAGTACTTGAGTTTAAATGGTTTCCAAACACATAAATGTGTTTGTTTTTCTACAATATATTAAAGTACAGTACACATCATATGAACTTAATTTAATGTATAAAAGATTAATGCTCAGTGCTTGGAAAATGGCCCCATACATATTGCAATAGTTCCCATGTACAAATAGATTTGTGGCTTTAATACTGTAACTAATTTGAATTATTTGTCTTTGTCCTTTTTGTAGCTTGACATGAAATATTTATCACCTCTTGTGCTGGCCTATGAAGATAGGATCAATGAGAAGGATGCACTTCTGCAAACCACAGAGGTATGTGAGATATTTATTAGAGCTCTTTCTACTTTTCCTTCTACTTTTGTGGATATCACACAAATAGTCTTTAGGAAGTTGGCAGTGATAGCACCTCGCTCTGGGGAATGTGGGATTATACACTGATAGGAAGAGGTTTGAACACTAATGGCCCAATTAGTGACTGTGTTGATGCTGGAGGTAACCATAGTTATTGGTAATGTAGTGAATTAGGCCAGTCTGTTTTGTGTTTTGTTTAAACTAATCTACAATCTTGAAGCAAGTCACTATTTGTCTGTCACAGGAGCAAGTGAAGAGGTTGCGTCTTCATGTGGAGGAGGTTATTAAAGAAAATGAGCAACTCCATGATGAAATTGCGAAGAGTGGAGGCGTTAACCTGAAAGACTGGTGAAAAAAATATTTTGTCTGTGTGTGTGGTTGGACACTTTAAGCTGTTCTAATATAGACATAGTGTAGACATAATTTTATCTTTCTTTCTGTCTCTGGTTGTTTTTCTTCTGATGCAGTCATCAGCTACAACAACAGGCCATTCTGGTTTTGCAGGAGAACCAGATTCTAGTAGATCAGCTTGACGCTCAGCATGTTAAGGCCAAGGCCAACCACAGCAAACACCAGTCTGAAGGTACTGAGTACAATAAAAGTGTCAAGAGCAAATAAATGCCTTATACTTAAAAAGTTATATTTTGAGATTGAAGAAACATGACAATAGTTTAGAACTAAATGGAAATGTCAAAAAACTTACCTATTTTAAATGGCAACAGCAGATGTTCTTTGATGCATCCCTACATATTTTTTTCTTTCCTGTCTTTTGCCTTCATTTAGTTTCTGACACTACATTATCCCTCTCCTTTCCTCTTTTTAGTTTCCAAGGTGTCTAAACAACTGATTTTGTTAGAAGAGGAAAAGCAACACTTGCAGGAGGACCTGGAAGAGAGCAGGAGAGAGGTGCAGAAAAATATGAGGGAGATCCAAGTCCTGCAGGCTCGCCTGAAGGATGCTGTCACCTGGGACGAACATTGCTGCATTACTGGGAAACTAAGGAGGTACTGTAGAGCACAGTGCTTCATTTCATTAAATATTTAACTGGAATATTCATTAACCAGTATTAACATCTGTTGTATATAATATAAGACAATATTTTTTTTCTCATCTTGCTTTAAATTTAGAAGAAGAAATCAAACTGTTAACCAAAGATGTCAGGATGAATCGTTTTTTCTTACTACTTTTCTAATAGTTTATCTCATATACAGTACTGTAAGTTTTAATGAACTTTAAGGGAAGATTCATGTTTTTATTTCCAGTAGAGAAACAATGTGAGACATACAGTAAAGCTGACAGGAATTGCCAGGAAAATCACATAAATGCATTAAGCAGTAACAGACGTAAACAGATACAGTACTTGTACGTTCATTAATTATACACTGAGAGTGCATCATGTTGAATGGTGTTCCCTAGACACCAGATGTACAATATGCTGTAAAATCTGCTCTTGGCCCACAGGCAACTGGAGCAACAGGAAAGCAGGAGTAAGAGTGAGATTGAGGATTTGATATTTAGAGTGTCTAGTCTGCAGGAGGAGAGTAGAAGTTTGGTTCTGGACAAAGCTAACCTGAAAGATGATCTGAAGAGAATGGAGGCTGAGCTTAAACTCACCAGACAAGCCCACAGGTAAATATGCCCACGTGAATCAAACAACACAAATGCTTTCTTAAAATGCTTTTGACTGTTTCATTGAGTTCATACCAGGCTAAAGCCAATATTCTTGGATTTACAAGCTGACATCATTTTTTCATTAAGGTCTTCCTAAGAAAAATAAATTGTAACATTACTATGTTAAATTACTAACTATGACTTTAATATTATTATTATTCTTCCCATCATATTTAGCTTCAGTGTGTCAATTATTTTTGAGCTGAATTTGCAGTGGTTCATGATACCTTCCACTGCTCCCTGTAGGGCTGAGCCTAGATTAATGTGGATTTTCTCATTCTGAAGTGTGAAGATTGTCAGAAGGTGTTTGACTCACTGGTGTTTTTCAGTGGTGTTTTTACCCAGCTTGCAACAAGATGGCACGATAACAGTTAACTCTTGCTGTCTTCTGTTCATTGTTTCTTACCTTTTTACCTCTCTTGTTTCTTTCTCCTGACCCCTTCTATATTTGTGTTTAATGTTCAACACGTCGTAATATTTGGCCTCCTGATAATGCCGTCACAATCCCTTGAATTTTTTTTCCCACTGTTCTTATTTCTTCTGTGCTTTCCTCCCATAATCCAGAAAGGCAGAAAGGAAGATGAGTGTACTGAAGCAACAGAAGGAAGATTGTCTGTCAAAAGAGGAAAAGACACGACATTACCTTGAAGCTGTCTTTTCTGTGGCTGAGCACATTTCTCGGGAGAGAGACCAGCTATTACACATGGTAATAGCTACAGCGTTGCTAACACCATTGCAGAAAGGTTTTAATAGTAGTACTACTAACAGCTTAGGTAGAGTTTAGTCAAGTGAACGCAGTATTTGGTAGACCCACTTTTATCAGAAACAAAGTACATTGTCCTATTCAGGGGCAGGTACCTAGCTGTAGCTAACATAAAAAGCTTGTGTTATCATGACTAGTGTGTCCACACTAGGATTTTAAAAGCAATCTTGGGAGAGCTCATTGGCAATCTGATAAATGCCTGATAAGGCTTTTGTAAATAATGATGTGTCTGAGGTGCACGTTGTCATTGTTTTCTCAGTCAGAAGCTTTTATGAAACCAAAGTGTGTACTGGAATTTGCAGTGAATGATGAGATGCTTCGTCAGAATTGGTTGCTTTTCATCATCTGTTTGTTAATTCGATTCTCACACAAAAAGGGATAATTAAACTTGCTTTTATCTTTATAAAATACAGCCATGCAAGTAACGGAACGTGTTGTATGAACTTTGTTAATTAGGTTTTAGTTGTTTCAACCAATGCCATGTACTTGATTTTAGTAATTTAAAGATTGTAGGTGTTTTTTATGTTTTGTATTAATTTCAAAACTGTTTTTGTTTCTTTATCTCTCCCTTTGTTCCTCACATCCTTCACCCACATGTACTGTACATTTGACCCACCTCTTCTAGATCAGTAACCCTACATCTTCCGTCTCTACCTTTCCAGGTTTCAATTCTTCAGCAGGAAAAACAGGGATTCATCAGCAAGATTCTAAGCGGCACTGTTCGATTTGGCAAGCTTCAGGAAGAAGTCAAAGTAGGTCCCTTGAAATCTCTCTAACTAACTAATATTAGGAACCTAATATAAATGTATAGTTAGGTAGAAGACACAGTATAATATATTACTGTAGATAAAATGTACAGTATTAATTGATTATGTTAATTCAATATTACCCTTTTTATTATTATTAATTAAGTGACACCTCAAACAAGCAGACTGAAAACAAAGCATTTAACCTTAATTTGGATTTGATATCTCCCTAGCCTGCTTCATATTGATCTGAATACTTAATATAAGTGCACTTGATAAACCTTCAATTACCAGCTTCCACTACTAAAAGCAGAAACTGATGTACAGTTTAGTGTGAGTAGTTTTCCAGATCTCAAGCTGCAATCTGATCTTATTTTTCCATGTTTTACTGAGTGCAGAGGTACCCCCATACACAGTATGCAGTTTAAATGTAACCGAAACACTAGCGAAGTGTAAATCATCAGCAGCTGGGCCATACAATAATGCATTACTCTAACATGTGTATTAAAGATGTATGTGTAGCAGTCTTTTGAAGCAACGTGGCTTAAAGGCATCAATGAAAATTCTATTATATAGTTTTATTATACATTTCCTACTTGTTTAAGTAGAACTTATTTGTTGTTTGAGATCTTCTCATAAGACATTATTAAAAAATGGTATATGTTATGGTATTTAACTCAGGGGTAAATGGCTCAAGGGTGGTCATAAGATTGGCCTTGTTTTTTCTTCTAAGCCACTGTGACTGAACCTGCATATATTACCCCTTCCACTGAAATAAAATGGAGCCTATTCTTACAAATCACCATGACAACCTTTTGTACATCTACCTAAAGTCTCATCTTGCATTGTAGGTGACCGTTGCCCTCCAATACCAACATGTGCACCCTCATTTTTAATTTGTTTGTTTGTATGTACTAACTGTGAACATGACTTTGTTTGGCATTATTAATGCCTTTCATCACGTTACTGCTCCCTCTGTGTTCTAGCTGTCAGCAATTCTTGTCACTCATGCTACAGACAGAAAGACATGTCAACGGTTCTGACAATTTTATTACTATCTCTATAGCAACAGCCAAGAGAGAAAGCGGTGTGTGTTTGAATAGGAGTTCTACTGGCAACTGGGCCACTGAACGAAGAAATATGAATGTAAGAAATGCATAGGACATCATCCTTTTATACTTCAGTGATGTATTCCCTCAAACTAGAGACTAACACTTATACTGTAGGTGAAATTATACCTAGAGCCTTTGCAGTGGGTGTATCTGAGTTTGAGATTGTTGTGAGATTATGTGTATAGGTTTTTGTAGACCTTAAAGTTTAATTAGTCCAAAAACTTAAAACATTAAAACAACAGCTTTAAATGGGGAAAAAAGAGTCACCTAAAGTTGCCTACTGTTTGTTTTCATCAGCTGACGTTTAAGAGCCAGCATCTTTCCACCAGCATATGATCTCACTCTCACCCTCTTCATTTTGGTGCCCTCAAAGGTCAAATAGCAACAAAAGCCCACAAAGAAAGAGCTGTTCTTCACTCAACCTTTTCCCAAATATTATACCATTTTAAAGCTCATCCTCCAGAAGACATTGAATTGAAACTGGCTCCTTCTTTACCTTGGCTGTTCTGCTTCAGTCAGTTTTTCCAAAGGACATTTAATTTGTACTTTACTTCAACCTATGGAAACCACTGAACCTGCCTTACCCTGCAGCCACAGACTGATTCCGAAAATAATTAAGTTTATTTTTTTGTTGTCTGACCTTCCACTTTCATGTAACATCACCAAATGCAGCAGTTGACACTTTATACAGATATTGTTTTATTATCTATATCTATATAAATATCTGTACAATATATTCCATATTTACACCTTACAGTATAACTTGGTAGGTATAAAAAGGCAAGAATTGCTTGAAAATTGTGGTACTGTATGACGGCAAAACAGATTGTTATTACATTATTCATGTGTAATTAAAATTCATGCCCCTATATTTTAGAAACACCTGAAAATGTTAAATATTTTAGCGAGTGCATTTATAAATATAGCTGGGTTAGAGGTTTGCATGACCCAGGCTTCTTGACGTCATTTTTGATTTTTATTTTATTTTTTTATTTTCTTCTTATCTTTGGACTTTGGACCAGGGCCAAGTTCTTGAATATCTGTAGACCCTCTGGAAAGTATTCTGCATTGTGATTTATACAGCTTTAAAGAAAGTAACAGCATTTTAACTCTAATGAGACAAACCGTGCAAAGTTCCTTGTGGTGACACTGATGTCGGCCAATTGCCAACACCTCTTGTAGCAGATGTAACGATAAGTACACGGGAAGAATTGAAAAAATTTGCTCATTTATTTCATTGGCTATTAGTGTCTGTAATAGATGATGTAACCCAAGCTGAGAAATTCAGTCAACAGACAGTTGCAAGGGAAATAAATAAAAAAACAGGACAGAGACAATATCTGCAAAAAAACTGGACGTTACACAGGAAAGAGCACAAAATTACATTTAAAATATTGCTACATTTCCATATTAAAGAAGATATTACGTATGGGCCCTCGTTTACCAACAGTGTACAAGATTTATGTGTACAACAAAGTCAGTAAATGTCAACTGTGCATAAATGTTACAAACACTCCCTAGGTCATATTGTATACCTGTGTTTTATGTGCTTCCAAATGTCAGCCATTACTGTGTCCAAATGAATAAATACAATGTGTTCGAAAGAAACAAAACCTGAGAAATAAAATAAAAATAAAGCTGATTATGGAAAATCACAGCAAGTTATTGTAAACAGTAATAAAAACTTTACACAAACATACATGTAATAGGCAATAAAGATGCTCTTCAACTTAAACAGCCACAAACACAGTTTTTGCTCTATTGGGAAAACTGAGGTTTCTCTATATTGTGAAAACTGAGTCAAATATGCTTAGCTAAATTAACCCGATATGAAACTGAATGGAATTTGCATTTACAACATAAATAGCATTTTAGCTTGAAAATAAAATGTTGAAACCAACCAGCAACGATTCTTTACTGCTGTGTACTGATTAATTTCCTAAATGTTTGCTCATTATACTGCATTTTATATCTTGAGATAGATCTAGATCTGTCTTGTATGTGGAATTATTTTGCATACACAAAGTTTTAATAGTTTTTAAATTATATTAGTATAGAAATATACCTGCATATTAGCCTTTTCATTTCAAGGTGCTGGGACAAAACAGTTAATTAGATTTAAAGTTGAATTATTGTACAAACATAATGAAAAATCTCTCTTATAATCTTATCATTTATCTGTTATGTTTTACACATAAAATGATTTTTCATGGTAAACAGTTAATCGTTGTTAAATGAGGGTCCAAGAGGTACAGTGCTTATCTATTTCCTAGATTTAAGACCAGTTCTGAAATGATTTTTATTCTAAGTCATCCAGACAACACAACAAATAAGGTCACATAAGTACATCACAGCAATCTAGGTATAGTCTGGCAAAACAGTTTTTAGCAGTTTTTAGCAGTCAACCTAAAACCACAGACAATTGCTGAATGTTTTTCTTTGATTGGCCGATAAGGTCCATAAAAATGCTTTAGAATGGCTATCGCCTCCACCTTTGGGTTTTATATTAATCCACCTAACAAACCTTGTTTGTTTCTTATGCTCCTGATTAGAGCTCATACTAGATCCACCAGGTTAGATGCCTCATATTAGCCTCTAGATGAGCAGTCACATATACCCTGACACAGACACTGGCAGAATCCATAGACGAGGCAAACTGTCAAGCTTGATGGAACCAAGCTAACACATACAATGCCCAGAGTCACTCTTTGAATCACCAACAAATAGATTCCTAGAGGCAGCGACCCAAAATATAAGAAACCCAGGAGCCACACCAAGATGCGTGGCACGTGATTACACAACTTGGAAAAGGCGTCTTGGTCAGATGGCCCATTCGAGCCCACTGACGCTGAGTCCAGGCTCTGCACTGCGTAGATATCAGAGCTGCCAGTGTGGCTTGGTGAGGGCTGGGAGTCCCTCTGAACTTCCATAATGGTGATGACCAGGCAGCTGGAGGAGTTGCGTGATGGGCTGGAGGATGAGAAACTCTTTGGGGTTAGGACCACCTCTCTGTTTTCTTCAGAGCTCCAGGATTTTCCCCGTATGGCTAACTGAGACATAATGTTAGCATCGTCGGGCAGTCCTGACACTTCATATTCTGTGACTTCAGTTTGGTGTCGGCAAAAGGGGCAGGAAATGCAGCCTCCGCCATCAGCAATGTCCAGGATCTTAACGAGGCAGCGGGCGCACACTCGGTGTAGACATTCCAGGATCTTAGGCTTGCGGTTGTGGGCATTGTAGCGCTGGTAACAGATTTTACACTCTAATTCCTCTTGTGGAGAACAGTCCTTCTCCTCTATCTCAGTCTGAGGACAGCTCATCTTTGAGTCATGTTCTGCCAAAGGGAATACACAACATGGAGACAGATTGAGAGAAGAGAGAGAGTCAGAGGGGTGAGGCTGCGTTATCTAGGCAAGCATCACACAAACCTTTAACTATGGTGGTACTGTAGAGATGCCACCAAAATAGGCAGCTGGTTCTGAATACAGTATGTGGTGTATCTCAACGCAGCAGGTAAAGGTCATGGCTCAGCCTCCTTCCCCGACTGCTTCTATTTTCTGTACCTGCTGCTAGTGAATGATTTATGGTTTGGGATTTGGATCAGGGTGTCATCCCAAAGCCCTTTGTAGCACTGTATAGGCCAGTAATGCTATTGATCCTTGGTGAAAGGTGGGTTGGGTCCTTCAGCATATTTATTTAATCAATAAAATGCTGTATTTTGTAGAATACAACCTTTACCTTTTTAATGGTTACCTTTTTAATCTTTGGATGCCCATTTGAAGATATGAATATGTGTTCATGTTAAACCTGTAAACTAAAACTACGTAAGTTGGGTGTTAATAGCCAGTAGTTTGTTATATATACCATATATACCAATCAATTACTGATTAATAAAATTTGTCTTATCTAAAGTTGGATTGGATCTTAATATAGCTATCTGCCCTCACCTACTACAAATTTTAATTGTCATTACAATTTAAAGCTAAGATAAAATAGATTTATAGAGAACCAACTCTTATGTTAATTAGCATGATATATTTTCTTAGTTTTTTTTGTTGTTTTTTCAAACAAAAGGGAAGGCAAAGCCTCTGTCAGATTAACAGCAGTAAGGACATATTCACTTCTAAATGTTTCTCCAATCTAAACTGTAAGGTATTCTAACAAATGACACCTGAAGCAGTAAAATATGGCACAACTTAGCATATGGCAGCAGAGCGTAGAGGCTGCAGCTGTTCAGAGCAATTTGTACCAAAATGATTACAAAGACAACATATGTGGCTGCTCCCACAGATGTTCAACTTCAACTTCAGTGCATGCTGAGAAGTTTAATAGTTTTGTATTTAACTTTTTTTCTGATATACACAGGATAAGCTTAGCTAAAAAAAATAAAGCTACAGCTGTATGTATTAACAAATGATAATGTCTTATGTTGAGGGTTCTGAAATAGGTACAAGTCTCATCAGTACAGTACACTGGCATGTACCGAACCGTACCTATATGCTTCATGCGCAAGAATGAATAATCGTCCTTTTATTTCATGTGCCATAAAAAAAGTTTGAAAACCAATTGACGTTATGAACAGATTTGTTTTAAATTTCTGGAGAGAAACAGATTTTCAAAACTCTTTCCCTCAAAATAGCTTCTGGCTGAGGATAAAATGTGAATCTCTTGTATAGAAACAGCAGCTCAATTCTAGTTTTCCTTTTTATCTTTGTATGACTGCTTGTGTGTGCAGTATCATTCAGATGAAACATAAACTGCCATAAATGTGCCAAAATACGTGACATCCCATGATTCACTGTGCTATAGGTGGTGGTGGCGGCAAGCGTCACTGGTTAAACGTCACTGGTGGAGTTAATGGGCCAATAAAGGCAGTATGACGAAATGTCTGACAACACTGGCAGTACAGTTCAAGCTGCAGAGGTTCACACTAGCTTGTTCTCTTACCTCTCTTCTGAGGCTCTGCTAAGCAGTTTTATTGCTTAAGATTCTAGACCTGGCTGCTGGGTTTTACTCTTATGTTTGGTACAAAAAGATTAGCTGACAAATTACCTCATGGCTGTACTTCTTACTGTATTGGAATATTTGGTCCTTAAGTCTCCCTCCTGTCAGGAAGATGCTATTTAAAGAAAAGCCATTCATTCATTCATGACCATGAAATATACATTGAATAGGTGGTTGTTGCATTGGCAATTACTGTACCCAGCAGGCCTCTGACTTGCTGACTGTTAAATATTTCAGCTTCTAGTCTGTAACATTAAAAAACCTTCTGAATGTCAGAAACATGCCAGAAATCTTTCCAGGTTTCCCGTGAAGTCTCACACACAAAAGGTTTTACAGGCTAAAGTACAGCTCCCTGAAATTGTATATCTAGCAAGAATAGCAAAAATCTTGAATTTTTCCAATACAATTTCTTGTTTATACTGATCTAAAAATGTCTTGCAAGTAGTATCACAACAAAACCTTTCAAAAGCTCTGGCTGCCTTCCATGTGCAGTCACATACAGTATTGCTTTTGTACCTACTGTATGGGTTGTTTCTGTTGGATGTAATACAAAAGAAAATCACCAGCAAGTAATTGCTTTGTTTCTTGTGCGTATAGTTGAAAATGATTTCAAAGAGGAGAGGGCTAAATGGGCAACTTTCTCTGGTTAATCACTCATGTATGAAAGACATTTTTATTGATCTACCAAGTTATTAATTATTTGACCTACTGGACTTTTGATTTCATTGACTCTGAACACTTGCTGGATTGGGGGCATAAATACTTTGGCTTAAAGTTAATAATAATGCTTGGATCTTCTTTTTCTTCTCACGTTTTCCCTCAACAGCTGCCTTTGTATTCTAATTCACTTTTGACCTCTCTTCATTGTTATCTACAAATTGCCTTCTTTCTCTTCATCTCTTCAAGTCTCAAATTTAATTTGCTCATCTGGCAAACGAAACACAAGCAGTTCTTAGAAGTCCTTAACAAAAGCCAATAGTGGAGCGACAACATGAAAGCTATGGAGAAAAAAGGCATTGCAGTGAGACCTGACAAGCATTTTATATGAATAACATGATTACCTGCTGGCATGCTGCATGGACTGTGTTTAGTCAATCAAGGCACTCGTAGTGTACGTGTCTTGCATAACTACTTTCCTGGAAAACGTCCAAGCCTTCATTTAAATCTTATTTCAACCCAAGATCTCCTTTAACAACCTGCTGACGTTTACAACCATAAAATCTGTAGCCACATCTGTGTACCAGTCTGCCAGTCTACCTCTAGGTTGTAGATTTACTGCATAATTGGCATAACTGTTATATAGGATTACATTTTTTTTATTTTTTACAGTTAGAAAAAAAGAGTAGCAGGTGTCATAAAATACTACAGTATACAGTATGTTTGCTGTTCAGAGAAAAACGCCTCTTAATCCTAGTGTTCTGTAGCTTTGGTTCTTAACATCAAACAAGCAAGCCAGGCAATTGTGTTATACATTAAAAAGGATTATATGGGGAAGAGGTCTATGTTAAACGATGATTAGAATTTTGTTGATACGTATTACATAACATGTTCCACAAACTAGCAGCAACAAGTCATTATTCTGTAAAACAAAAAGTGCTTTGATCAACCAGTTTTGTTGTACATTGGGCAAGACTTTAACTAAAAGACAAGTCTACAGATGTCTCTATATCCAGAGGTACAAAGCAGTCAATATCATGCTTATATCCTGGCAAAATGAGCAAGATCAAACATTGTGTATTTGTGCTGCAGTGCATGAGGTGGGAAACCATAGAAAGAATAGATTTACACTCTTGTTTTGCTTTAAAAAGGTAGATACTGCTACTACTGTAGTGCAAGTACCATTCTGATTAGATGCTGTACACATTTAGGAAATGCAATTTTTTATTGCATTTCTAATTTGCGCTTTAGGATTTCAGTGTTAAATTATATTTAAATAGTACCTGATTACATCAAATGTATTTAATTATACGACAGCAGAGGGTCTGCTGAAAAACGGTGGATATCCCCCACCATCAAAATGCACCACGCTGAGTGTTATCATACAGCATGTCGCCGGTCAGATGATGCACTTATCCCCTCATCCCGTGTATTGTCTGCCCTCTCCTCCTTCAGAGTGTGGATCTGTGATGATAGCTTTGACCTTTGCTGTCAGAATATCTGCGTGGCGAAGGCTTCTGTCATTGATCTAAAGGATTATGTTCATGCTGCAGTTGGCAGATTGTCTATGCTTGTTGGTAAACTTATTAAGCTGTTGACAATAAAAATGTATGGCTGTGTGCCTCAAATGGGCTTCGTGAATTTATCTATTTACAACAGCACAGCAAAAAGGCTCTTAAAGCATTGCTACTAATTATATACTACTATAAAATGTTTCTAACCCAGTCAGACCATGGCTGCCATAATTAGACCTTTTCAAAAATATGTACATGTATTTATGTGTATTTGTTTTTTATTTCCATTTTGTCTCTACTTACTTGCAGTACATACATGGTCACTCTCACACTTTTCCTGCTCCATCTGTCCTCAACAATAGGTCACAATCTATAGAAAACGTACTGTACAGTTGAGGGGACTATTAATGTCCAACTTAGCTTTGTCACACCTAATGTTTGGCACATGTTTGTCTGAAGACATCTGGTCTGATGAGACTAAATGTAAAATTTGCTGTGACAAGTCAAGGTTATAGGCAGTAGTCACCATATGCAGTCTTTTTCTGTTCAAAAATGGAACCTTGAAAGGCCTTTAACCTTTACAGAGTTTGCAGAGTAGTCACAGAGATCACTCCACAGTACCTTTCTTGCATGTTCACTCAGTATTTGTGAACAGACTGATGCAGGCGTATTTATACATGTGCAACAGTGCAATTGTGTACTGATGCACTTTACTCCAACAGATTGAATGGCTTTAATTTGAATTTAAATTTATGACTTCGTCCCCTAACATCTGCTTTTGAAGAACCTTTTGCAGAATTGCTTGAGGTGCTGTGTGTCATTCACAGTGGACTTTCTGGCTTCTGGAAACTGATTACCCAAAAATGTAATCTTCCAGGTGTTCTATTTTTACCACGAAAACCCATTCACTGCACCCAAGGGATCTACGTTCACCTAATTGTGTGACATATGGAACAAATTAGCCACACCAATGACCATTAAGGTGAATTATTTTGCAGAGGGGTGAATTTTCATTCAAGCACTTCCTTTTAATTTTAATATTTTGAATCAATTACTCCATGGAGATCTGTTTTTACTAGGATCTGCTGTTGATTAGGCAGCTGTGCTGCGTAGCATTTACATCAGTGTTGTACTGTGCTTCATCCTAATTATAATGTAGAGGATGTAGATGCAACATCATACAGTACAGCTTTGGTGCAGCAGTGCTAGCAGTGACCTAGAGGAACGTCTAGTGCTGCCAACAGTTCTACTTTCTACTCAGCATACAGAACATCAGTGTTACTCTGTCTTCATAAAGTGATGCACATGTTTGTTGTGCAATTTACCTCACGTTAATCTACTTCCTGCCTACAGCAGGTAATCCGTTTCATCTTTTTTGTTATCGCGCTGTTTCTCTCATCAAGTGGATGTAGTGTACTGTACTCGCCTCCCATCGAGAGCAGTAGGATTTGCATTGGATATTCATGTGTTTGTTTGTTTTTGCATTTGGCCAGCCCTATGCTACTGCTTCATTTCCTTTACTGTGGCTTTTCTTTGCTAATGGCACCAGACAGCCAATTTCTCCAGAAAAGGTTAATGTGTTTACACACACAATGATGTAGTTATTGCCTCAGGGAGTATAAATAAGATTAGGACATTTGAATTAAAGTTTGAAAGGTGTTATTTAGAAAAATGGCAGGTTGGCACATAAAAGTAGCGGATGATGTGCAGAGAGTAGCTTCAATACAAGGTCAAAATTTACTCTGCTTTCATCCTGTTGATATCACTTGTTAGTTGTGACATTTATTTGAACATAAGGCTGGACATTTAACAGTGCTAAGGCAAGGTTGGTTTTAATAATCACACATTCAGCTGGACAGTTTTCCAGTCATCGTAGTAAATTATTAATGGAAGCATTCCTGATAAATTCTGTTGCTTAGTTGTATATTTAATATACGCAACACTTTCCCTCAGTAATGATCTGTAAGCTCTACACTGGCCAACATGGGTGTTATTAATCTCAATGTCTCAATGATTATATATTCACATCACTGATATAAGCGTCAGGCTGTTCAAGATTTGTGGACATATAGTTTGTTTAGTGAAACATAATCCATGAAATGCAGATACAGTACAGTACAGTAAAATTCAGCACGGTCGTGATTCAACTCTCATATCCCTTCGATATAAGAGCAGTTCCAATCAGTAGGAAAAGCTTTGTAAGAGTCTGGCAGTGTCGCTGTAGTGAGGATGATGAGTGTAAGCGGTAAACATGAATATATATATATGAATGAATAATGTTTACTTCAAGCTCAGAAAGAAACAGGACTGAGTCATACGCGTAAACCTGTTGAGCAGCTACAGATCCTATTTGCAGCAGGGTGTTGGTAATTGTGAGTAGTCAGTGAACGTGCACACTGGGCCTTCTGGACAAATACATTTTTAACAAATAACAAAAACATCTTTGACACAGTTCCCTCTGGTGTGTGTGGTATAAAATGCTCATCAGTTCTGAATATTTTATTACTTTTGTTAGAGGCGGACGGTGACATTACTCAGCTCAGCTTGTTGTGAGGGCTAAATGTCATTGCTTCAGCTGGGCTGATGCTGGCACCTCGCTGCCTCCTTGCGGGTTGATGGCGATTCATGCCAACAACATTTCCCTTCCCAGATTATAGTTCTCCAACAATCAGTTGAATACCAAGTGTATTCATTACCAAACACAACTGGGAATTACTGTAGCATGCTGCCTCTGGGAAGAGTCAGGACAGTTAACTGGCCGAGGGCTCACAACATGTTTGAGATGAATGTTTTAATTCCACCGCACTTAGAGAAGGTGGACACTGTGCTGTTCCTGAGCGCTCTCATTATCAGATGTTTGCGAATGTGCACTGTAAACACATCATGCGAGTAATTTCCTCATTAAACAAAACAAACATAATTGAATTTATCGAAACACAAATGCACAGATGATTATGATGATGGCGCTTCCAATCTTTTTTGTGCAGTAGGAAAAGGAAAAGCATCCTGATGTTGTAGCCAGCCAATATTAGACTAAAGCAGAGTGTAGCCTGATGACATACAACAAGCTGCCACCTAATAACCTCCTAGATGCCTCTCTCTAGATAAATAGTGACTTCTGCACGATTAAGTAAGCAATGACTGTGCTGCTTGCACGGTCAGGTCTGAGTAAAGATTTACACAAATGTGCAACTGTACTTGCATCTACTAATTCTGAATCAGCTTATTTGATCCTGTCGTGGGGTTTGGAGCCGGACACGCATTGTTAGTCTGTCTCATGTACTCATTGTCAGTCTTCCAAACGCACACAAACAAGCACACCAGCCTGCACCTACAGCTGTATAATCAGTGTCCGTAAATAAACGGCAGGACACATACTTAATCAGACAGACACATTACTTTACACTGTGATTGACTGCTTAACTCTGCTTGGTCCGTTTGCTAAAACCCATTCGTCGCCTGTTGCAGAGTAGCCTCCAGCATAGTGTGCTCGTGTCCAGCTACACATAAGCTGGTTAAGTGAAAAGCTAAATATTAAAAATGATGGTTCACTGTTTCCTGAAATGTGAAACTACAGATATTGATTCCTGAAGTTTAAAATTAATTTCGCTTCAGTATCAAATCTTTATGCCAAATTTGATTACCTGTGAGTCAACATAGCTGTGATTAAATATCCTGCCTTAAGCTCTAAGAACTTCTTGGGAACTGTGACATGTTCTGCAACCTCATGGTCAGTGTGGTAGATGAGTGTGTAGTGGGTGTAATAGATTATTTAATGGTTTAAGCACTATATGTAGTAATAAGGTTGTAAATGATAGGCTCAGTGTAAAGTTTAGGGCTTATATGTACATTTGACACGTGCCCAATTGATGTCAAAGCTAGGCTTTTTAGGACCAGTAGTCCAGTGTTTAGACACCACTCATATAGTCAATGTAGTCATTCAGTGAATATCTGTAATTATGGCTGAAAGAGGTGGGACCGTCCTCTCTCCCTCTCTAAAATAAAATAAAAATGTCTGTGCCAATTATACAGGTACAGGTACAGTTAAATATTCAAGTGGTTGTGATAAATGTCATCGTACTTATTTCACAGACAGCATTTCTAGAGCCGAAGAGTTACAGTACAACAGTGAGGGGTTTTGGAAGGTTATTAAACTGGGTAACTGATTGTATTGACAATTTAGTGTATTATAGATTATGATTATCTGTACTTATTTCTTTGGACTATAGCTGTTTTAGTCAGCGAGATATATTCTGGATTAAATCATGTCATGAAAATGTCATCTACTGGTGGCAGAATCATGTCCTGCAGCTTCTAGCTGTGATATAATTGGTTCTCTGTGTTCCAGACAGTTCCTTAAACAGCGTCAAATACTGTGGTTTATGTAGTTACTAATATAAAAAAAACAACAGGAGTTAATGTTCTCTCTTTTTCAATCTTTTTCTGCTCTGTGTATTATAGTATAGTGTGCTGTATATAACAATATTTTATATGGAATATAGCATTCATCTATAAGCACCTGAAGGATTTTCTATTTAGATATTTACATGTAAGTAACATTTTTTTTAAAGTATCTTTTATTTTTACTTTAAGTTGTAATACAACAAGTGGCTCCTGGACAAATTAATTTTATTTGCTGCTTCTCATCAGATCAACACCTTTCAAAAATACTTCTTTCTAATAATATTGTATAGTAGAAATTACACAATTGTCAAAATACTGTATGTATTAAAACCCATACTCTAACTACAGGAAATTAATGCCGATGTCAGCAACTGGACCTGGTGCCACATTGTGTACAATGCGCCTAGAACAGCTAGGCCTTTGTGTAAAGCTTTGTGTAAACATACAGTGGATGATTGCACCTCATCAGTCCTCCAATCTGGTACCATAGTTACAGTACTAGATTCAAAAGAGCTACGGACCAGATTCAGAGGATAAGTCAGTTTTATCTCATTTACCAATTTAAAACATAGGATTTAACAGTTTGAATGTCTCTACATGATCCACACTCAGCTACTTAATGACCCACTGTAATGAAAAATTAATAAAAGTAAATTGTGGTTTTTACCTATTGCTTTACTGCATGTAAAAGACTGAATGCTAAGCTCTTTCCCACACACAAATAAATAGGCTGGTAGAAGGCAGACATCCACACTGTCCTTTTTAAGACCTTGTTTTTCTCACCTTCAAATCTTCTCCAATTGCAGAGCACAGACCTTTCAAACACTATCTAGCCTCTCAGCGCAGTTCTTGTGCATCTTCTTCCTCTATTCACTTACAGTACAGTGTTCTTTTTGTTTTCATGGGCTGTTTGTTTGATGGGCTGTTTGTTTAGAGCGAGTGCACTCTGTATTTTGCTTCATTGTCAGGACAGAGATTCTGCATCAGCCTCTCCACACAACAGCAAAGATGCCTTCCACTTGTGTGAATGTCTTTGCTGCAGCACCTGCAGTAGTTACTGTATGAACTGTCTGCAATCCAACAGCTGCAGATCTATGAATACTTGACTATGTCTATGAAAATATGTCTACACATAAGTATTAGATTAAAAAACAGACACACACAAGTACATGACTTACAAGCAGGCAGCAGCAGAAGTTCAGATGCTTTATCATGTCTGCAGGTAGGTGATTTATCTGTTTTGCTCACCTTGTCCCAATGTGTATGACTCCACCTCCTCCACTCCTGTTGTCTCTGCTGCGCTGTCCTTCATGCAAATCCCCCTCTCTCATAGCAACACTCTGCATCTCATTCCTTTGCGTGCGCGCGTGTGTGTATGTGCAGGTGTACCGGACTCAGGCGTCAACCAGGCTGGCAGCGTTGGAGGACGCTGCGGAGGGGAGGACGGCTTCCTACCAGAAGGAGATCCTTCACCTGCAGAGGCTACTGAGAGAAAGACAGGAGGCTGAGGAGAGACTGCTGCAGTCCAAACGGTAGGAGGGGAGTGAGGAGGAGAGAGAGAGGAGAGAGAGAGAGAGAGAGAGGGGAGAGAGTGCGAAAGCAGTAAGAGGCAGGCAGGCAGAACAAGGGAGGTGAATAGAGGGAGTATGTATGAATGAAAGCAGATACTGTGTGTAGCTTAAAAAGGGGGCGGTTAGAGGCAGGCAGACGAGATACACAAAAAGATGAGCAATGATCCAGTCACATTAACAGAACAGTTACTGTCTAGAAGGGTAACGACAAGATCTGCAACAGATTTAAGCTTTTTAAGATCTTACAGTAAGCACATACAGTATGTACATGCAGGATAATATAAATAAAATATCAGATATTTGCGAAAAAGGTATTTTCTTTTTTTCAGTAACCCATTTGCAATTAATTATTTTTGTAATTAGTGGAGTTTACATCTTGCAGATAATCCATTCATGCTGCATAGATAAGAGCATCAGGTCACCACACAAACAATACAACCCTTGGCTTCTAGTGAAATCTGTGTCAGTCTGTGTTCTGTAAAGTTTCCATATTCCTGCAGAGCACATTCCACTCTCACGGCTGGGTTCACAAGATAGGCGCTGACATCCCTGTAACCAGAGGACACAGCCCATCACACTGCTCTATTCTAAAATTCTCTCTTATCGCTGAACCCTCTCAGGACCAGCCATTTCCACCAAGTCCCTGGATTGCTGTGAATGACAATTGTCATGGTGAAGGATGCTCTCTTTTCATAACAAATCTAACTCTTTTATGCACAGACATGGCTGCTACACTAAACAGCCAGACTGGTCCTTTGTTGCTCCCGAAATAATCTACCACTTCCCCTTTATTCCCCTGTTAGTATGTCTTTTTTTAGCCCAGTCTCTGAATCTGCTGCCTCCTGATATTGAATAAAATCTAGCTAATCAGATTGTTAGAAAAGACTGCTCTGCTCTGCCCTCGGGGCATCCCAAATGACAAATCACATACACTACCACACATGCATACTGCAGTCGTACCAGTGCTGGGATGCACCCCCCCTCCCCCCAGATGGTGTCAGCTATATCATATAGGCACTGCAAAACAGCATAGCAGTTGTTCACCTCGTGGTTTGAAGAAACCTTTGTTCTTAATTTGGGCAGTAACCCTTTAATCTCAAGTTAAACTGACAGAAAACAATAACTGCCTCATTCCTTCATTTTCTCTCTGGTCCACTTCTTTGTATTATACCAATGCAAAGGCAGAGTTGCTGATAGACTATGATTGCCAGCGGCCTGCTGAGCTCTGCATAGCCTCCAGGGAAGCAGCAGTACTTGCAGGAGCTCAGAAGGGGACTGCACCTTTCAGATCACTCTTTCCCCTCTTGTCTCCCCAACACCTAACCACAAAAATGTAGGAACAAAGATTAATCCCCCCTATCATTTGATTTCTTTCAACTGGAAACTAGCTGAGAACCTACAGTATTTAATTTAAAATACACAGAATTAGTTTGTATTGTTTGTCCCTACCTGCCTATTGAGGTTCAGAAAGTGGTATTGGGTAGTTAAGCAAACAGCCCCAGACTTAAAGATGATGTTAATTTGCAGGGCTCTTTTATGCTTTTGCAAAATCCTATTTTTTTAGTTAAATACACAGAAAATTAGCAGTGCAAATCACTCTGTTCCTTTAACTGTATGATAGTGGTACTATGTTTGTGTCCTTATGCATAATTAATGTTCAAGCCCAAGTGTGCAGAAAACACACTTTAGCCTAATTATTCCTCAGTTTGCATTCCTTGTAACAAGTCATTACTGTCCAATAAAAAGTATTAAGTTGCCCGTGATGGTTGATGATTACAGCTGTAGCAACCTTTGCAAAAATGTTAGCTTTTTTGTCATGATGTGATACAGGATGCGTGCTGTGCAGTAAAGCAGTAGTGGGTAGGCTCGGGCATTAACACAGCGGCTCACATAGATAATCTATAATGTGCTTGTGGAGATACAGCTGCCATCATTTTTTAAACCTAATGAAACAACAAACCACTGCTGACATTTTTACTGTTTACGGTATTATTGCTCACTGCAGCACAAATGACATGAGGATTAAACTTATTGTGTGGAGGACAGATCACCTTTGATAAAATAAGCTAAGCCAGTTTCATAAATGATGCTTGAGTCTTGCCCAAAGCGCGCTGTGCATTAAAATTAGAAGACTTTCCTTGAGTATTGATGTCAGACAAGCATGTTCAATTTGAAGAACCCGGTGACATGTGCAACACTTCAGGGCTATTACACTTCCACTCGTGTTTGCGCTGTAGTTGAGAATGTGAAGAACAAAGGAACAGTGGATTTTTTTTTCAAAAGGCTCAGTCTTCTCAGAGCTAAGACTTACATCTTAGACTACCTGATGCTCCTGTGGCTGTGTTGCTTCACCTACGCCCGGGCTCAGAATAACAAAACATTTCACTCTGAATGGACCAGGCATTGATAGCGAGGAGGGAATTGTTCTCTGGAGCTGCGCTGTGATACTGGAGCTGCTGTTGTTGCAGCACTTTTGGCCTAGCAAGGGAGTGAAGTGTCCCACCTAAATACGCATGCTGCTGTTGAATCTTACAACTATTACAGCTGCAAGATTTATCTTTGTATTCTATCTGAGTAGCCTCATAGGAAGCGATGATGAGAGCGGTTGCCACGGGTAACGCTTGTGCGCAAGCTGCTTGGGTTGGAGGTAATGGAGTTTGTTATGGTCTTTACTCACGGCAGACGAGGGGCAAAACGCCCTTTCACGTCATCACCTAACAAACTACAATATAGTTTAGAATAAGAACATCTACTCATTTTTCATGTTCTCGTGTTGACAACAAAGATAAACTGGTGTTTTCACAGTGGCTGAATTAAAATACTGTATAAGGAAACAATCCTACTGCTGGTCCTAAATACTTTAGATTGTGTTAAATTTGTGTCCCAACCTCTTTTGCAGCTAAAATGAGCTCAGTGTTACAGTATGTTTGCATGGATTTAGTAAAGATTGAGTCTTTTTAAAAGGATCAGAGAGCTGCTGTTATGGCTCTTGGCTCCAGCTATAAGTGCTTCCCCTTTTGAAGGTGTCTGCAACGTTCACGTACATCATTATCATACTTGTCACTCGAGTGAACTGTGCGTCATGTGCGAAGTACAGGCAGCTTTCATATTTGTTTCACGGTACATTTCTGCTGATGCCGTTCCCTCCGATATAATAAGCAGCTGGGCAGACAGGGCAAATGATTGGCTTAGCTGCTGACGTATGAGCAGTGTATGACACAGGTTTTAAATCATCAGCTATTAGAACAATAACAGCACGCAGGTAATTACATATGTGCTTTGAGCGGTTCTTTTATCATCGCTCATTATCATCGTTACTTGTCAGTTTCAGATACCTACGTAGTTGAGACGGGGGTTCCAGGGTTTAATAATTGCGACTATAACTGCATAATTGTTTACAGCACTTGATTTATTTAAATCTTGCCGTGTTAGGTTTAGTATGGTCAACTCCAAGTCAGATCCTTTTAATATTCACACCACCCTGACAGTCCTTCTCAAATGATTTGAGTGCAGAGTAACACTCAGACTGAGTCCAGAAACACTACTTTTTTGTATTGTGCCTTGAGAGTTCAGTTGATGAAGAGCTCTAGAATGACTAATGACGAACATGGTGTTAAGGTGAGAGCTGTGGCCATCAGAGCTGCTGATTTTACCACAGCTTCTTTTTATTTTAATTCATAAACTGCACATATGAGACGTATGAGGCTCAGCCCAGTGTGACTAATTCTAGCAGATTTGAGCACTGTCAGTCAAAGTGTGCAATTAAACATGTTTTTACGTTGCATCCTTTTTACTAGGCATAACCTAACAACAACATCCGCGCAGAGATGAAAGGAGTGTCTCCCTCCAGCTCCGTTGGCAGAGCTGCTGTGGAACCTGTGCCTCTAGCACAGACTTAGACTGTTAAACAGCCCGCTGTGGAGTCGCTGCAGCATTAAGCATTTGCAAAGTGCTCTCTGGAAAGTGCCACATGGCAGCAGTGAAATGTGTTTGATCTCAAACAGTTAGCGATTCTTGCCTTTTCTTGAAATGTCACTTTTTCCTTTTTTTTACTACTGAAATCATCATTGCAGTCTGGAGAGTCCTTCTCCTCTTTGCAGATTGAAAGCCGCATTTAATTGGAATCCCACAGCCGTGTTCTGTGTATCGCCACAAAAAATATGTAAAGCTGAAAAATCACCCACGCAACTGTTCATTGAGCACACATTTTTAAGTAAACTTCACAGTAATCTACTCTAAAGCAACTTTAAAGCATGCCATAGAAAAACAGACAATTACATGTTATTTTTGAGAAATTAGAAAGAATAAACACATAACTGTGACCAATCACAAAAATTATGTTGTCCTATCACAGTGTCTATTGGAGTCGTTCTGCATTTCGAGTACAAAACACAGGGCTTCAGGCACTACTTTAAAAATAATTGGGAGAGGAAATGATGCATGCAGTTGTATTCCCAGCAGCCTGTGTGTTTGCATAGGAGGGAATGAGGAGTCCTGAGCTTCTTTTTCTGTTGTGCCAATGTGGAGCTGTGAGGTATTGTGGTCACCCTCCACTCCCCTTTCCGCACTTTAATGGTAATCATTAGAGACAATTGCGCAGTAGAAATCAGCACATACAGTACCACTAGTTTAAACCAACATTTAGATAGAATACACATGAAACCATGTACTTCCAGAGAAAGTTGCGTTTTTTGCGGTCAACCGAAACGACTACTGTAGAAGCAGCCACTGTGACGCATGACGGAGCCTCGTGTCCATCCTGGCTGCACGGTAAACCCACAGTCTACGCAATGTGCGTAGCACATTCTCAGTCTGCTCACCTTTTTGCATTTTTTTCCCCAGACAAGTGGAAGAGGAGCTGGAGACAGTCTGGCAAGCGGCAACCAGGGAAAACCACCAGATGAAGGAGAGTCTTGTGGACTCGCGGCTCGCTGCCGACCTCCACAGCTGGGCCCTTTCTTGCAGTGCCTCTCCTGGTCGGCCATATCAGCCTCCTGCTGGGACCGCTTCATCCGTGCAGAATCAGCCTCACGGCTCGGGGCCGGCACCCTTCACCTCTGATCAAAGCTCACTGCTTCAGCGAAAGTCCATATTTATATCTGACTCAGATCCCCGAAAGAACTCTTCAGATGAGAAGCAGAAGCATGGGCTTGATTTCTATTGTTGAAACTCATATTAAAGAAAATAGCTGGGTGTTTACAGATAAGCAATCAGCGCATGCTTCACATATTAAATCTGTCTAATATTCAAAACTGATTTCACCTGCTTTGAAATCAAATTAGTTTTTATATTAGCTTCCTTTGACAGTAAAGCCAATGAACATTGTAATTCAGTAACTTATAATAGTCTCAGGGTTTTATAGACAATGCTGAGTACAACATATTTTATAAGCTTTCTTACTGAATGTGTGTGTGATCAATATCTTATGTAATAGTCCTCAAATCAATCAAAATGACTTATTTGTAAGAGACACTGTTGACAGTACTTTAAATAATTTGATTATTTCGCAATTAATAAACAAAATACATGTAATGAGAAATTATGCTTTACAGTTTTTATTGGCTAAGTTATGTGTTTTTGTACAGTGTATTGCTGAGTCGGCTGACATAATTAGAAAGGAAAATGAATGCTACACACAGGCCTGCAGTATTGGACTGAAACCACAAAGCCGATGCCTGCCTAGTTCCTACTGATGAACACTGAGCAGTGCTGTGGTCTTATAATAATACTTGGTGTAGAGGTCAGCCCGAATTTCAGGTGGCAAAGTAGCTTTAACCAGTCAGGAATTACAGTACTTTTCATTCTATTTTCCTAGGCTAATACACAATGAAACGAATAGCTGAGCAGCTGTTGCATGTCCAGGTCAACAATAGCTAAGCTTTTTTTACCCCGAGACTAATAAAACAGATGAAATGCATGGGAGTCAATCTGAATGCTGTGTCTGCATTTAGTAAGAAGTAGTTAAAAACTAAAGAGGAGCCTGTCCCAACCACATACTGTAGTTAGCAAAACACTGCCCAGTTTGGGACATTCTCAAAAATAAGGAAATGAATAACTGGAAGCTCAACACAAGCAAAAAGCCTAAAAGGCCGCAGGTAACTACCGCTAACAGAGGGTTCCCCATTTTTTTACGTTAACTTAAATGAAAGCACAATTTCCACATAAAAAGGTGGTCTGTCTAATACAAACATCGATCACACAATCACGAAACTCTGTTTTTAACTGACACTCATCAGATTGTTAAAATCAGTGTGTGTGTGTGTGTGTGTGTGTGTGTGTGTGTGTGTGTGTGTGTGTGTGTGTGTGTGTGTGTGTGTGTGTGTCTGTCTGTCTGTCTGTCTGTCTGTACACACATTTAGATGAATGGACTCTCTGCTCTTCAAGGTTAGAAGAAAGACACATTATTACCAAAGTTCTCCAGTTAACAGTGTCCAATTACTAACAATGTAACTGTCTCGTAAAAATCCCTGTTAGAGATTCTTTTTTTTCCACTTGCTAAAACTGAACACATTTTGCAGCAAGCGTTCCCGTCACTCTCACTGAAACTCTTAAGACTCGTAAGACTTAAAGAGTAAGTCACTGTGATAGTGATGTGATGACACTTAGCTGAAGTAACCCCACATACTCCTGTACTCCTTCTCTTCCACCGCTGGGAGAATGTCCGATGCGCTGAAGGCTGAGGACTTGGACTCAGAGTGGACCGTGTTCAACGCCAGCACAGCTGTGATCAGGAGGCCACTGTGAGCTGCAGCCTGAGGGCCCCCTGCTGGGCGCCAGTGGTACAGGACACCGTGGCAGCGTTTTGGCCTGGGGGTCTCCTGGGTCGTACGGACAGCTTGATCCCCTCCTCCTCCCCCCGAAGTAACAAGAATGGTTCTGGAAACATTGTAACAGGTAAACCAGATGCACCTTATAAAAAATAGGACAACCTGACATTCTATTCAGGTTAAAGTTGTTTAGCTTTATAGCCAGAGTTCTTGGCCAACATTACCAAGAGGTTTTATAGAGTTACTCTGTCCAAAGTGAAATAAATGAGTAGTTGCCGTGCTATAACATTTTATGTTTATTTGCATTGTATCTTTAGTTTTAGTGTTTGCGTTGTTCCCAGTTGAAGAGTTCAGCTGTAACATTGTCACACTGCTGGACTTTGCCCTGCTTCTCATACACGTATCGATCAATCATTCTGTTTGATTATATCAATATCATTCATATAATCATATACTTTGTTTCAATGGTAAATGCGCTTCACGTAGCAGGAGTGTGTGAGTGTGTGTGTGTGTGTGTGTGTGTGTGTGTGTGTGTGTGTGTGTGTGTGTGTGTGTGTGTGTGTGTGTGTGTGTGTGTGTGTGTGTGTGTGTGTGCTTTCTGACACACCAGGGTAAACTTGGGGTTCCATGTGTGGCTCAAGGGGACATCAGCACATAACCAGGGGAGCCAGGAATAGAACCATCGATCCTATGATTGATATTTTTTGTATTATTTGTATTATTTGAAAAAGAAAGAGGGGTTTTTCATATTTGAAGCCTTTTTATCATATATATAATTTTTATCATGCTCACTCTCAATTGTCAGCATGCTATATTCTTAGATTTAACCAAAATCTGATGCTAGTCTCCAGGTTTTTTTTTCCTTTTAAATTGATTTTGCTGTCTGCATATAATGATATCGTTGCCCTCCAAGTAATGAGGAGGGACGTTCACCTCTGGACATGCCAACCTTTGATCTCCATAAAAGCAGCTTGCTTAACGCGCTGCAAAGTGTTTCTCCTGAATCCGCTCCAGACACAGTGGGAACAAGCGGCGCTGCATAGTTGTCCTCCACACTGAGGTATTGTCCTGTTTCATTGCTCTTTTTTTCAGCAGGGGCGTGATTTAAATCATTTTATGTTAGTCTTTGCTTTGTAGTCTCATCTGATTTGATCATTTCAGTCTTCATACAGTTATGTGGCTGCATTTTGTTTATTTAACTTTTGGTTGTGACAATTGTAAATACATGTATTCCCTACAAAATGTAGGTTTGACATGTCCGCTTTAATGTCTGTTTTTTTCTTATTATTTTACTTTTCTCATTATTATTACTGAATTCATTTTCATCTCAATAGCCATCGTTCTCAGGTGATGGGACGTAACTTACTGTAGCAAAGTTGTTTGACGTGGAAAGAATTCATTTGGAAAAGTATGCGCTGCCTGTTGAACTAAACCAGATGCAGATTTACAGAAGTGTAAACAGCTTCCAGCCACTGATTCTTTGTTGCGTCTCGCTGCTGTGAGAACAAATGTTCTCTGCTTTTGCTATTTTGTTGTGCAATGGTTCAGGTTGTCGCTCTGTGTCTGTGTGTCTGTGACTTGAGTAACTCACAGAACCGCTGTGTCATTGCCTCTAGTATACTGTTGTGCTGTACTTGTCTTCATAAGTAATTATTACACATGTGGTTGTAAAAGATTGCTTTTTCAGCTCTTCTTGAATTTACTATTCAGTGAGAAAGGTCACAAACTTAACAGACGCACATTTAATTTGGCTGCGTAAACCTTGACACGCAGTGAATACAGGTGACAGGAGAATTACTGCTGTAACTCATTGACACGCTTTTAAGATGTACTGTAAGTGATGAGTGATGATGCATTTGGGCCCCAGAGGTTCTGTCATCCCAGTATAAACCGTTAGTTTGAAGGATTTTAACAATCCCATGTTTTCAATTGCAGCTTGTGACTTTAATTATACTGGTGGAAATACATAAATGATGAAAATATAACAATCCACCTGATATGTCATATAGGTGTTGTATACTGTAGATGTATGTTGTATAGGCATGTGTTCCATAAGGCATAACCTGTTGACATCTGTTTTGCTACATAGCGACTTCATGCACTTACTTCTCTTGCAGGTCAAAATGAAGACAGGTTACTCTTTCGAGAACGGCGGTCGGCGAGTCTCTTTTGTAAGTATAAAACAAACAGCAGCTTCCACCAGATGTTGCTTTCGGTGCCTGAGTTCTTTTCCCAACCTATTGTCTTTGCTTCCTGTGTTTTTGTTGCACGTGTTTGATCTACTAAGCGTCTTTAGCTGGAAATGACCATGAAAGCGAACACGTCCTACTCTCTCTGATCCTCTGTGCGGCTCACGTTCTTTGACTCTTTCTAAGACAGAAAATGGCATTTGGAGAACTGGGTCTCGGGACTCTCAGGAAGAGAGCGATGCGGCCGACCACAAAAGTCTGCATACGTCACCGTTCGGGAAATATCACCAGAGCCTTCAGGCCCTCAAACCCTTCAGATGGGACACGTCACAGTTAGTTTTAAATAACGCATTTCATATTTATACTGAATGTACAGTAGTAACTCACTACAGCCACTACAAAGCATTAACCACTGGTGTGATCTTCCCTTTTATGTATTTAGACCCAACGCAGTGGACAATGCAGGCTTCCTGGCCTTTTCAACCTTTGCCTGGATGACCCCAATGATGTGGGCCATGTTCAGGAATAAGCTCGACATGAGCTCCTTGACGTTGTCCCCTTTCGATTCATCCCACACCAGTGCAGAGAGGTACATGCATTAGAAGAAGTGTCCTCTTGATTCCAGCACAGAAATCAACAAAGGGATCATGATTATCCCAGAGAGAAGAGTAATATTAGCAACTTAATGAACATATTTATTATTGGGCTAAAATGGTCATGTCTACACGGTACGTTAAACTCTTGCGTGTGGTTGTGGTTGTCCAGGCTCCAGAAGCTATGGGATGAAGAGGTGGCGAGGGTAGGCCTGGAGAACGCCTCTTTGATTCGCGTGATCCTTCGCTTTCAGAGAACCAGGCTAATTATTTCCGTCCTAATTGGAGTTTGTGCCATGGTGTCGGTGTTTGTGGGCCCAGTAAGTCGTCATCTTTGCTTCTAGTCCAACTTACACTTGCATCATCATGTTGTTGGTCCCGCTACAGTATCGTCCATGTCTAACACTGTACATTGTGGGACTCTACACTGCCTGCAGATGTGACTGTGTGGTGACTGTGACTTGTATGTAGTATAAGTACTCAGAGTTAACTGTAAACTGAAGGAAGGAAGCACTGACCGCTCAGACACTGGGAACAAAATGAAGTAAAAAAAACATTTTGCATAATGAAAACCACTGGTTTAACGTTTAACAATGGTTTGCTTTTTATGAACCTGTCAGTGGTTTGACAGGTAAAATCGTTTAATTTAAACAGTAACTATGCCTCCACTATCCATTATCCAAACTGTTGAGGATCGTGGGGGGGATGGAGTTTGTCCAGAGGCGGGTGAACAAACAATTCACTCACAAACAAGCACTCTCATCCTTACGGGACATTTAGAGATAAAGAGATGCTAAACCTGCCTGCGTTGCTTTGGACTGGGAGAAGCTGGAGTAACTGGAGAGACCCAACGCCCGTTCTCAATTTGTTTAGGATAAATTCATATCAGGAGCAACTGCAGTAGCTGTCAGATATTTATATATCTTTATTTCTCCCTGCTTGTGTGAACGCTCTGTCTCTGTCCTCTCAGGCTGTTCTGGTGTATCAGATCTTGAGCTATATCGAGGACCCGACATCGTCCCATGTTGGTTATGGTATTGGTCTATGCTTTGGCCTGTTCGCCACCGAGTTCGGCAAAGCCTTCTTTATATCCTTGCTCTGGGCCCTTAACCTGCGCACAGCTGTCAGGCTCAAAGGCGCCTTCTCCACAATCGGCTTTCAGAAAGTCATCTCTCTGAGGACGCACACCGACATTTCAATGGGGGAGGTAAACATGCTTTACAGAATGTTGTTCTAGACTGTATGGTTGTCCTATACTTTCATGCAGTGAACATACATTTCTCTATTAATATATTCCATTGAGCCTCTCTGTTTCCCCCCACATCCAGATGATAAATGTTTTGACCAACGATGGCCACAGATTGTTCGAGGCAGCGCTGTTTGGGAGCTTTGTGTTGTCTACCCCCGTGCTCCTCATTGGGTGCATCGTCTACGCATGCTACATTCTGGGTGTGACTGCACTAACAGGAGTCGTGACCTACCTCATCTTCATTCCAGTACAGGTCTGTGCAGTGGAAGCTGAAATGAAGCTCCCTGGTGTCTGCAGACAGCTTCATACGCCGGCGATGTCTTGCTTTAGTCCCCGTGTGTTTTTACTAATGTTTTCGTTTCTAATTTCAGCTTTTCATGGCCAAGCTCATTAACATGTTCAGGTGGAAGGCCATGCTGATAACGGACAATCGCGTTCGCACAATGAATGAGATTCTCAACAGCATCAAGCTCATCAAGATGTACGCCTGGGAGGATTCCTTCGAGAAGAAGATAGCAGGTATGAGGTGTGACGTTGTCTCATCTGTCATTTCTTTATGTGGAGATGATGAAAATTGGTGTTAGATTGTACATTTACTTTATTGTTAGCTCTAGAAATATAAAATACATTTGGTATTTATTCTGCTTTTGGACAAATAATTTATGTACAGTAGCAGCTGTTGACAACTTTAAATCACATATTCTGGCAGGTATAAATAAACTCTGAATGAATGAATAAAAATGAACAATTTCTCCATTATAGGTCTAAGGAAGACTGAGAAGGAAGAGATAAAGAGGGTCAGTTATGTCCAGAGTATGAACACCAGCATCACCAGCATCATCCCCACACTCGCCACCGTTCTCACCTTCATTGTGCACACGTCACTGTCCTACAGCCTCAGCACATCTGACGTGAGTAACACAGCAAGCTTTGCGTTTGGGGTTTTAGCTCTGAGCTCTGTTATTGATTATTTTGACTAGATCTATGGATTTCAACCTTCAAGCTATATCCAGGCCTCACGCTTATTTTCTTGTTTTTTAAGGCCTTTACGACTATTTCCATCTTCAACTCTCTGAGGTTCTGCCTTGGTTTGATGCCTATGTCTGCAAAGGCTCTGGCAGAAGCTGCGGTGTCAATAAGACGACTGCAGGTAACATGTCGCAACACCTTTGTAAATTGAACCTGCTTTGCTTTTTAACAGCGTAATAGTCTTATTTTACATGCTGTGCTTCAAATCGTTGAAAAAACATGTAATGTAACTGTAACTGTTTCAGAAAATATTGCTGCTTCAGAATCCCGACCCCTACCTCATGCAGAAGAAAGACAAAGACTCAGCCATTGTGATGACAAACGCTACGCTCAGCTGGTCCAAAGTCAACAGCCAAACAAGCTCCACACCCGACTCAGCCGGTGCTGCCGCCTCCCAAAAGGAGACCACTGAAATCATGCCAACTCTGAAGAATATCTCCTTCACATTACCTAAGGTGGGGGTTTCATACTGTTCATACCTTAATGCATGTGGCTGAAGATAAACGCTCAGCGTGGATGTTATCTCCTAAAGGGCAGCCTACTAGGCATCTGTGGCAACGTGGGAAGTGGGAAGACCTCCTTCATTTCAAGCATTTTGGAACAGGTAGGTCGTGTGTTCTGTATGAGCCACTAATGAAGCCGTCGCGTAGCATGTGACATTCTTCTCTGTCGCGCTGCAGATGCACCTTCTGCAGGGCTCCGTCAGAGCCGACGGGACGTTTGCCTATGTTTCTCAGCAGGCGTGGATCTTCCACGGGACCGTTCAAGAGAACATACTGATGGGGGAGTCGTTCGACCAGGCCAAGTAACGGCATCCTTACCTACACGCTGTAAATGATCGGTCCTGACGCATGCAACCGTGGAATTTACAAGGAATCAATCAGTAGGAAGCGGTGTTACTTCAGCAGAGGCCGTCTCTGACGTTAATGTGTTACCAACGTTCGTCACTATGATGTGACAAAACCTTGCTGTTGGTTTTCCTTTTGAGGTTACAGCGACCGTTTCATTATGTCAGATGTCAAAGGCAGTTTTATTTATGCAGAACCTTTGTACAGTGACTATTTAAAATGTTTCACTTTCACATGTAATTTATGAACCTGAACCTGCAGTTACTAAATAAAATAAAAAACACTAAAGTTTTCTTAACTTTTAAAGGTTCAACACAAGGCAACACTAAAATGTGTATCACACAGTACTGAGCAGAACACATGTAGTTTTTTTCAAGATATTTATTGGTGTTTTGATGATTTTATCTGATTTTATCTGATTTCATCTGATTTCCTCTGATTTCCCCTGATTTCATCTGCCACTCTTCTGGTACCTTTGCAGATACGACAGAACTCTAGATGCGTGTAGCCTCAGAGCTGACCTGAAAATCCTCCCGTACGGCGATCAAACTGAGGTGAGAACTCTGCCATGCTGTGTCTGCACTCACTCCTGAGCTCTAGTACTGTAATAACAGAAAATAGAGAAAATCTCTCCCAAGAGGTTATGCACATGGAAGAGAGAAATCAAAAGTCGTGAAGGAATGAGCATCATAAACGTTTCAGGACATACTGTTTCGGGTCCTGCTCTCTGAACGCCCTGTTCTCAGATCTCTAACCAGACTTACAACCCAGTATGCATCAACATCACTGTCACAAACTTCCTCATACCATTGGTTCAAAAACGTAATGATTAATTTAGGCTTGAGACGCATTCCACTTTTTAGCACATCAGTAGTCGCTTTTGTTTTGGAGGTACTCTATACATTTGCTCTCTCAAGAAAAAAACGCATAGCTACTAACACTTCAGAGGTAGAACATTTTCATTTCAACCTTACAGTATGTAACAATCACCCAAACGATATCCTCCTCTGATGTTGTCCCAACCTGAGCTGGACCAAACCTTATCAGCTTTAAGCTGAACCTTTTCCCTAGGGCTGATCATTAGCCAACAGCTGATAAACACATTTGTTTGTGCCACAGTATTTGTATAAATCTTTAAACGTATATTGGAAAAAATGAAAGCAAAGTTTGCACATACCATTAAAACACGTCTTTGGTGCTTTTATGTCTTGTGGTTTAGTTAATACCAAAACAACCAAGTTAAAAATACCAAAACATGTAAGTGTTTTGGAACCCTCTGCTGGCAATAGGAAGAAAATGAAACTCGATCTTGGTATTTTTTGTGATTCTTGTCAGATTGGAGAACGGGGTCTGAATCTGTCAGGAGGGCAGAAGCAGAGGATCAGCCTGGCCAGGGCGGTGTATTCCAATAAAGACATCTTCCTCCTCGATGATCCGCTGTCAGCTGTCGACGCCCACGTGGGAAAACACATCTTTGAAGAATGCATCAAGAAGGAGCTGAGGGGAAAGTCCATCATTCTGGTTACACACCAGCTCCAGGTGGAAAAACAGAAGCTATATATGATGGACTCATTCATCAATGTGTTCTCCTGCAGTTGCTGACACACATGCTGACATAGTTGTCCTCGCTTCTGTCTAGTATTTGGAGTTCTGTGACAACATCATGGTCCTGGAAGATGGGGAGATCCTGGAAACTGGAAACCACCAGGAGCTGGTGAAATCTAATGGACGTTACGCTCAGCTTATAACTAACTACCAGCTAGAACAGGCCAAAGTAAGACACACACAAATTTATTAGCACTAACAATTAAAATTAGCGTTTTTCAGTTCAGACTAAGCAGTTGGGTCATTTTAAACAGGCTCAGAAAGAAGAGGAGAAATCAACACGAGACACGGAAGAGATGAAGGAGGTGGAGCTGGGGGATCGCAAAGACAGTGGGATATCGAACCCAGGTAAGAACATGAACAATGACCAGGAAAGCAAATCATTTAACACATACTGTAAAGCACCACAGATACAACGTTAAGCCAACTCCTATGATGCAAATGGTCTCAAGGTACTGGCTAAACTCACATCCATCCTGGACCACTCTCTGGAGGAGTCACTGTCTGCTCTGGAGAGCAGCTTCAGTGACAGACTAATCCACCCTCGCTGTGCGAAGGAGCGATATCGCAGATCTTTCCTACCCGCTGCTATCAGACTCTACAATCAGAACTGTTAACTACATTTGCTCTGTTTATGGATGTGTGTTTGTATGTTTCTCCCTGTTTTCTGTCCTGTTGCTGTTGTGAGGTGCCATTTGCCCACTGTGGGACTCATGAAGGCATACTTATTTTTCTTTGTAGCATTCGACATGTCAGATGAGAAGGATGATGGATCCCCTAGCGACCAGAAATGTGAGTCTATAACTTCACTATCATAGAATAAATATCACAGGAGATTCACAGGCCTGAGAAGCGTTACAGTATACAATACAGAGCGTGTCTGTAAAACTTGTGCGATGTCCTTTTTCCTCTGAAGCTGCTGTCAAGACTGGTGATCAGCTTGTCACTCAGGAGTCCTCCACAGAAGGCTCTGTCTCCTGGAGAATCTACCATCGCTACTGCCTGGCAGCTGGAGGTCTGTTTACAATATGTAAACTAGGTCTACACTGTGACGCACAAGCAGCTTCATCGGGCTTTGTGTCTGTGTGGCTGCAGGCTACATCCTCGTCCTCCTCACCCTGCTCAACGTTATTCTGATGATCGGCTCCACGGCCTTCAGCAACTGGTGGCTCAGCTTCTGGATAGGGAAGGGTAATGGGGTGAGCAGCAGTGATAATAATACCTGAGTGACTGAATGGTACAGTGTGTGGGGCTGAATCGTACACCAGCCCTGTGATTCCTGCAGAGGGAGACAGGACATCAGCTTACGAGTCTTAGCGCTGGTCCCTCATTCCCTGCCAGGCCTCTGCTCAGCATCTCACATGCATTCAGTCTTGTACCACAGTCACAAAAGCTCAAAAGTTCTATTTGCAGTTATAATAATTTTATGTATTTTTTATTTCCGTTGTCTCATCAGCTCTGACATCTGATGTTTTCACTGCTTTGTTCCAGTCATCCAATAGTACAACAAACCCGGGAGACGTCTCAGACAACCAAGATCTATACATGTATCAGACAGTTTACGGTGTGATGATAATCGTCACCATGCTCCTTGCTGCCCTGAAGTGCTACTTATACACTCATGTCACCTTAAAGGCTGCCTGCAAGTTCCATGACACCATGTTCAAGAGGGTAAAGGCTCTCCTCCTGCCTAACTTCACCAATAACAGTATGAATCTGACCTCTTGCTGACCTATCGGACTCTACAGTGACTCCTTCTCTGTGTCTCCCTCCCTCTCAGATTATCTCCAGCCCCATGAGCTTCTTCGACACGACTCCCGCCGGCCGCATCCTCAACCGCTTTGCTAAGGATCAGGAGGAGGTGGACAGCGTGCTCCCCCTCCACATGGACCCCTTCTTGCAGTTCTGTCTGCTGGTGTCCTGCACCATACTCATCATCTCCATTGTCTTCCCCCTCATGCTGGTCGCTGTGCTTTGCATCGGCGCTTTGTTCACCCTCATTCTCTTGTAAGTGAAGAAGTGCGCCAGGTGCCAAATCGAGCATTCCAGTGGAAATTGAAGGTGCGCGTCATGTCGGTTGCAGTGTGTTCCAGAGGAGTATCCGTCAGATGAAGAGGATGGAGAACATCAGCCGCTCGCCCTGCATCTCCCTCACCACCTCCACCTTGCAGGGCTTGAGCACCATCCACGCCTACAACATAAGAGACAGTCACATAAAACTGTAGGATTTACATCTTGAAATATCTTTTACTCATTCCTTGTTTTATGCTTTATTGATTTGGTCAGTAACAAGATCTCCATTCATCATCTGTCCTCTGTTCTGTTGTAGGTTCAAGACTCTGAACGATATCAACTCCAACCACTATTTGCTCTTCCACTCTGGGACGCGCTGGCTCTCCTTCTGGCTCGACTTCATGTCCACTCTCATGACCTTGTTCGTGTCTCTGTTCGTAGTACTCAGCGATAACAATGTCATTGATCCGGCTTTGAAAGGCCTGGCTTTGTCCTACACCATACAGGTACTGCGCACATACACAATAATTCAGATTTGCTGCATTTTTAAACAGAATGTGTGATTTTGGAATGTGTTTTAGTTGACAGGCACTCTTCAGTATGTGGTCAGACAGTCAACAGAGGTGGAGGCAAGGTTCAACTCTGTGGAGCGGTTGCTAGAATACATAAAGGTCAGGCTTTAGCCTTGTCAGACTCGCAAAACAATGAGCGCACAGTAGCTTGGATGGCTTCTACCACTAACCCATCCATCCATCACGGCGGTTTAAGACTCTATTACATCACTCAAGAAGTTCTGCTAAAATTGTTCATTCATTTAATTTTTTTCATGCTCAGAATTGCAAGTCGGAGGCTCCCCGGCACATAAAGGATGCCTCTGTACAAGACGACTGGCCGAAGAGCGGATCCATCGCGTTCAAGGACTATAAGATGAGGTACAGAGAGAATACACCCATCGTCCTTAACAAGCTCAATTTCGTAATCCGAGCTGGAGAGAAGCTGGGCATTGTGGGAAGAACTGGCTCTGGTAAGATACTGAGCGCACTGGTTGACACTAGACCATAAAGGTTTATTACAAATGGGTCATTCAGAGAATGTTGATGCTGACACAGTTACAGAACGATCTGTCCAGTATGTCGTTTTAGATGCAAACAGTACATCTGGTTTTAATATTTCATAGCCACATTATCTTCTGTGTTTGAAGGGAAGTCATCTCTAGGCGTCGGCCTGTTCAGGCTGGTGGAGCCGGCAGGAGGAACCATCCTGATAGACGGCGTGGACACTAACAACATAGGTCTGCACGATCTGCGCAGCAAGTTGTCCATCATCCCACAGGACCCGGTGCTGTTCAGTGGCACAGTCAGGTAACACACACACACACACACACGCACGCACGCACGCACACACACGCACGCACGCACGCACACACACACACACACACACACACACACACACACACACACACACACACACACACACACACACACACACACACTTCTCCCTTGTGAGAGTCCGCTACAGAGACCTAATGTAACGGTCCATTGCTTTTCCCTACAGGTACAACCTTGACCCTTTTGATAACTACACGGATGAGGAGATCTGGACGGCGCTGGAGCAGACCTACATGAAAGACATGGTATATTACCAGCACAGAACATCATTTGTCCTTGTAAAACACAATAGCGCCAGCATGTCTAGATTGAAGGCACATGCATTTAAGCAGAGGAGGAGAGAAGAAGAACTCCCTCTTCAAGTCTGCAGCTGTCATTAGTACGTTGTATTGTAGAACAGCTGATCATATTTTAAAAGTACATTTCCCAAAAAAACAAAGTTTAAAGTATACATGAGTAGAACTCTGTATAACATGAAGGCAATCAGAGGGACTACATGATGGATGATGATAGAAGCTGCAATGAAACTGTGTGCTGTTGTCTTTTTTCAGATCTCCAGACTGGACTTGCAGCTGCAGGCACCGGTGCTGGAGAACGGAGAGAACTTCTCGGTGGGAGAGCGACAGCTGATGTGCATGGCTCGAGCGCTTCTCCGTAACTCCAAGGTCAGCCGCTCAGTGACACAGACGTATCTGCTGTGTTTGTGGACACTGGCTAAACGCTGCGTTCTGTCATGTGCCGCCTCCTGCTCTCCGACAGATTATTCTGCTGGACGAAGCGACGGCCTCCATCGATGCGGAAACGGACGCCCTGATCCAGAACACAATCAAAGACGCCTTCAGTCACTGCACCATGCTCACCATCGCCCATCGCATCAACACCGTGCTGAACTCCGATCGCATCCTGGTCATGGACAAAGGAGAGGTAACGCACGCAGGCAAACTAATGGGTGTTTTCCTAAAGCGGCTGCAGAATCACAGCGTTGTGTCAAACAGGTGGCAGAGTTGGACCCTCCGGATGTGCTGACGCATCGACCGGGCTCCATGTTCTCCTCGCTCCTGGCTGCTGCTAACACGGTGAACACCTGAACGCCACCGGGCCACACATTACTGGATTTATGCAATAATAGCTGATGATTTACAGAAACATCAGTGTTCTCAGATTTTAATATGAACTGTTTAGCAGCAGTTCAGATTAGAAGATGATGGAACTACTTAGATAATAATGCAGGAAATGACTCTCGTATGGACATTGTTTTTGTTTTGACATTATGATCTGTGATATATTTAAAATACACTATTTATAGATTTTTTATGTGCGCATGTTTGCGATCTCCTTTGCAACTCAGTAAATGAGAGGCTCAGGTATGTGCTACATACTGTATGCATTATGTTGTGTTGTTTGATATCAAAAACGTATATATATATAGATAATGTGACTGGAGTCACACGGATGCTGACACAGACACGAGCAATAAATTGTGGAAATGTTTACGTCAAAAACATTTTCTTCAGTGTGAAAGATGTTGTTATAGTATAAAAGGTCTTAGTGATTGAAAAGGCCTTAATAAAAACTTCAAACTACTGTTAGCGTTGTACTGAATGAATAAAACACTGCTCATTGCTTATTCTAGTGGCTCCATGTTCTTTTTACACCATTCGACCTCACTGTCCCTTAGACACACGGATGAAAGCATTAAAGAAATGCTAGTAGAAGGTGAGAATGGTTGACGCGCTCTAGTCTGGCACAGTTAGTAGATTGAGTGGAGAACGTGTTCACATGTGGATATGACAAAAAACGGTGTGTTTTGTGTTTATCTTCAGGACAAATTAACCAGAAGACGATTTGATTTCAGTCGTTACATTCAGGAAAGGGCAGCATAAAAAATGTTTCCTGTTCTCCGTTCTACTCAGATAAACAAATTGGACATTCCCACTTGCAGTCACCAAACGTCTGAACAGGTCCTCCGCATCTAAACAGACCATCTGTTTCATTTTATTCCTCCTTGTGAGCCAAACACTCATCTTTACCTGTCCAATGAGGAGATTAACCAAGCACAAACGTTTACCTTGCAATGCACTGTGAACGGGTCCAAACATCAAACGGTATTGTTCTCTGTGAACACTTATCACATCCAGTCTCCAGTGAACCTGTTTCTTTGTAAGAGACATGATTGTTGTGATTTCTACTAAATTTTAAGGTAAATTGTCAAATTGAATGACGCACTAATTATTATTATATGTGTACTTGGTAAATTGCAATATGTATTGTGAAGTGAAGTAAGAAAGAAGGCAATATGAGCAAAGGAACATCCTGATTAGTGGTACAACACTATTCTGATTGAACATTTCTTACAGATGTTACATCCCAAGTAGAAGCATTTTTACCATTTTTCCAACATAGTCACGATCTCATAGTGGAAGTAAAACATGAAGCATTACAAAGAAAAGTATATGTTTAACAATAAATAATTTATTGAAGCTTGTACCACATGTTTCTACATAATGAAAACGATGCTTTACGTCTCGTCCTGACCGTCTTCTGCTCAGAGGGAGACCAGCGGTGAGTTGAAGAGCTTCCAAACCCAGCGGCACAGAGAAAACAGTGATCCAGTCACTTCCTGTGTAAACAAATGTACTGTTAACATACGTCTCTACTTTGTCAGTTTAAGTTTATGTCACTACTATTACTCAAGTAAATTATTGCTCAGGTGATGACTTACTGTACTGAGCCTCCAGAAACAGAGGTGATGACATCTCTCCAGGTCCTATGGTCGTCATGTGGTCTCAAGGAAACCATTGATAAAGTTCTCCAGCCTCCACATCTACACCTTCTTTCTTCTCTTTAATGTCAGGAAGGGTATGAATGAGTAGTTTGGAGAAGGGAGGTAGGGAAAGTGGGAATGGGGTGGGGTTTGGAATGATGCTGGGTAAGAAGGATTGTTTCCTCAAAATCTTTTCTGTGTGGCTAATTTTTGCCTTTGTTCATTTCACAAAACAGAAATGTTCCAACCAATTAATTTTCTTTTCAAGCTAATTTAATATGTATTTAAATTCCCAAATTGTTAATGGACCCATAGCCAGAAATATAGCTCCAAATTAATTTATTTAAATTTTTGTATTTTTCATATATTTTTCTTGGATTCTGAGCAGTTGAAACAGACACGTTTTGCAATGCTGATTTTAGTTAAATGAAAATCTTTAAAAAAGTAACAAAATAATGTACTCACACCTTCAGCCACCGGCCATTTTGGAGATTGAAGCCGTAGTTTAAGACACTGTTACCTGTGACACGCGCCTGTCAGTGTACCAAACTGCCTTCTACAGTCGGGGGTATGGGGTATGAGGGAACTGACCATGATTGGCTACTCCTGGCTGATGCAACACCAGCGTTCTCAAGTTCAAACGAAGCATAAGGTACATGGCATCCATCTTGAATTTCCTGGATTACTTCTGTTTTTTTTCTGTAGCAAGTTGTCGCTCATAGAAGAAAAAAAAAATTTGTCGCTCCCTTCATATACCTGTACCTCCCCAGCCCTTCACTCTGTGCTGGGTCATTGTCATCTCACCATGCTGCTCTTTAGTTTGCAACTCCATGTGTTAGCCTTGCCTTAGCTTACGTTGGGCCTTATTAGGTAACCTACTGTAGGTTTGTTATTCAGTATTCTGTTCACTCAGTGTTTTCCTCCTGGTTGATCTTGGTTTATTTTTTGGAGTGTTTTGTGTCCATGTTAGGATTAAAGAGACTTTTTTTCCCGGCTCTGACTCGGTCCAAATGGACTCCCACAGCCTCGATCCGCCATCCTGGATGGTGGATCGTACCAGAGACGACACTGACTCCACTATAACTTTGTATCATGGACTTATTTTGAGTGCCTTACGCTGAGAGAGAGTATACAATGAATTTATAATCTGGTGCATTTGAGCTATAATCAATAATGATGTATTAATACTGTAGTTATTTATGCATTGTGTCTTCAGATATACTGTATAGTACAGTAGAGTTTATTTTAGGTAATTGGTTAGTTTCTTACGATGCTAATGTAGCTGCTGACAACAGGACTTGATTTCAACACTTACTGTAAAGTACTGTCGAACACAGTGAACCCATAAACTGAACACGCTGACTCTGATAAGAGAAGTGTGGCCCGCAAAAAATATCAGCAGCGAACCTTCAACCTTAACTAGGGTATGTGGTTCGTTTTGCGTTTCTAAAAGCTAACGTGAGAAACGAACACATCAAACCTGCGCGGGTCCACATCTGGAACACATCTGGACCTTTGCCAGAATTCCCTGTTGCGTTCGTCTGGCCCAACAACACACGGTGGCACCAGAGTTTCTGCTCCTGTCCACTGGTGGAGTGTGGAGAGTTTCATATCAACACAAATACAATCCTTCACACACGACCTGTTGCGTGTTTTACCTCACGGCTGCGGTGAAACCAAAACGAGCGAATGTTTAGTGAGCCTAAGCTGTGACGGCACGTGATGCGAGGACGCCTTCAGGCGGTTGTTTAGTTTTGTTTCATGTTGAACGGACAAAAAGACAAACCATTCAATTTGAGGGTAAACGATTTTCTGAATGTCTCGTGTGGACACGACTCAGTCCTTGTGCAGCTCCTGGTTTCCTGAGCGGCCGCTGGTCTGCAGGACCTCAGCAGACTCACTGTGTCGGAGCCTGGTCTCTTTGGGTGAGGAGCCTCTGGGCTTCCACGAAAGCAACACAATGCTGGTTTTCTTCTCGGATGCAGAATCGACCCCCGTCTTCATGCACACAGTGCCCTTCGCTTGCTACCGTGGCAGCAACACTGACTAAGCTGAAGGCTCTGAAATCCTAAAAGGGCTTTTAAAGAAGGAAACGCAAGCTGAGTGTTTGATATGTTGACACTGACGTCTGACTGGTTCAGTGGAACAGAACAGAAGAAGCCAAAAGCTGGATTTTTCCTCATTTAGCGTTCGCCTGCGTCTTCATGACAGGACTGGCTGCTTCAGCCGCTTCAACCTGCGGCCTCGCAGTCACAAGTCTCCTTCCTTCAGGCGAAAGCCCCAAAACACATCAGGGGAGAGTCTGCGACCACATGGCGGAGCGAGTCTAAACGCGCGCGCGCACGCGCTCGCGCTGGGAGGAGCCGCGGTTCCGCCGCCTCGACTTTGTCAGTTTCCTAAATATAGCGGAGAGGCTGTGAGCGTCCGCCGGAGCCGCAGCGATAACGTGTGCGTCTGGGCAGGAGCTGCGCGAGCACCGCGGGGTGAGTGGAGCCGTTCACAGCTGATGCTGTCGTTCACAGAGCCGTTAGCGGGTCTTCACAGCGGACGGACAGTAGGAAACACAGCAGACCGGATCCAGCTTACAGCACATTCGCGTCTGTTAGCTGTCAGTTGTGTGGTTGTGTGTCGTTGTATGTGAGGACAGTGTAACGTTTACTGTACATGTGCTGCGATAGCGCTTTAAAAACGTTTGCCTGTTTCTTCCTTCTAATGTTTGCGGACTTTTTCTTTCCGCCCTCTCTGAATTAAACTGGAAGTGAACTATTCATTGTTAAGAGTAAGATTATTAGGAGGGATGCGAGTATTTGCTGAAGTATCAAAATATAAATATACAGCGAACAAGCGTTAATTCTTTTGTAAATATGGGGAGGAAAATAAGAAAAACAACCTAATAAACACAACTTTTCTTTTCATGTTTTAAATAACTCCAAACCTCATGTTGCAACACTTACTAACATGTGTCTTGACTGAGTCTGATGTGATTCAGTGTCATGTTCGCATGACAGGTTTAGACTGTGAGCCTGCGGTTGAGTGTAGAGTGGAGGTATTTAGTTACTGTTTTACAACTGCCAATTAAATAAACAACACATTATGTGAATATAGCCAAAAACGAGAGGAATCGGAAGTGTGTAACTCTTTTTAAGATCTTACAGAGCATCTGTAGAGGAACGTGGTGTTTATGAATCTTATGCATTTGCTCCCAATAAGTTTTTTCCACTAGAGTGCAGGAAAAATAGTAACAATGAAGAAAGAGAAAAATGACGAGTAAGCCATTTGTTCACAAAGAGTGTTTTATATTATTTCAGAATAACAAACAAACAACAGTGATGCTAAAGTTGCCAACACGTCTGTTTGTTTGCTATTTGAAAGAATATTTGATTTATGGTATTTGTTATGACAGGACGAGACCATGAAGCTCATTCAGCTTTTTGTCTCAGGTCAAGATGAGTAAAGCTGTGATACAATATGACACGGACGTCTGTGGACAGAATCCCTGTCTAAATAACAGGCTTGTAACGGGTGTCAACCGCACATTATCACCCTGCATCACTCGGCAGATAATGTGAATTATGGCCGCGCAGAAAATGGCCGTGTGTGTGGCTCAGGTCTGTGTGATGGCGCGGCGTCCGCTCCCTGCGCGCTGTCTTCATATCTCGTTAGCAGAGCAGGCAGCGAGCGACGTCGCCTTCCATCGCGCTCCCTGTCCACAGTCCAACAGTGCGGCACCTGTTTGCCGGCTCCGCAGGCTTCAGCCCACAGGTAATCAGGCCACGGTTGCGCTGTCACCCTGTCGGACCGAGACCACAGGCACCCTGCCGTGCTGGATGAGATCGGCTATATACATATCCCAGCAACCTGTAATTAATGACTTCACAATATTAAAGCGTTAACATGGGATTTTTGTGAATATTTGGACCTGTACAGTTGACTTTCTAAATTCAGGCATACAGTACGCGAGCTACCGTCAGCAGTCCTGTCTCTTAATATTGGAAAACGTTTCACGTCTCACTCATCTGTGATTTTTCTACACCCTACTTAAATTGTGCTTAACTTCGAAAACGATTCGAGACGTTCAGTGAGGAAAGCGTTTGAATCACTGACCTGACAGCTCGTTGCCGCCTCCACCGTTCAGGTTGGCTCCTTTGTGTGGCTGCACGGCGTCCATGTTCCCCACGGGCATTTCCTTTTCCTCCTAGTTTCCCTAATGATAGAATATTTGGGGCCTTGTGGTAAACAGAAATAGCAACACTTCTGACGGACAGACGCCTCTTTTTGCATTACTTTGTAAAGAAACAGAGGCCTCACTGTGTGCGTGTTTTATTGAGGGGCTATTTTGGCGTTCTCTCTGACTGACTGACACAGTTTTTGCTTCGTGGTCAATTACATGACCTGCTTTAGCGCAGGCTTCTCCTGCGCGAACTAATGCATTTCTTATCCACTGTGATTAGCTGCAGCGACCGGCGACAGGCCTCACGGACTCCTCTGGATACTGTAACTGTCTGCGCTGCTGCAGCCTCCATCCACATGTGATTATGGAGCAGCACAGGCTCCTGGTGGTTCTGTCTGCTTCACTTAAACCTCTAAGTTCATTCTCCTCTTACACACGCAGACTCTTCTTTATTTCATGTTGGACTGGAAGCAGTCTGTGCTGTGTTCTTGAAAGAGGTAAAAAGAAATACCTTTCCCAACAGTTTAACGTTCTGAACCTCGGAACTAGAGAAAATGCTGTTGTACAATCGATCTAGAGAGTAATCTGGGACCAAAGGCCAAAGCCCCCCCCCCCCCCCCCCCCCCCCGCTCCTAGTCTATTGTAGTCGATCTTTCCAGCATCACCACCCCAGTAATCGGGCCTTCGTTGGTCCCTCCGAACAAGCCAAACCTCTGGCTACCTGCCGTCCCGGCCGCAGGGCCACACAACCTCACGTTTGAAGCTAAATGTGCCACAGAGGAGCTCGGAAATTACACTCAATAAATACAGAAATCAAATAAAACAATTTCCAAATATTAGTCTTGTAATCGTCTTTCCTGCAGTCGTATAAAACTGCCTCTGTTACTCAGGGTAAATAGGTTCCCCTCAGTCCTGCCAACCTAAACAGCAATGCTTGGACCAATGGCCCCTGGCTTGGCTTAATTAAGCTCGGTGTTGATCTGCGGCGACAGGGTCCAGACCAGCGAGTGGTTTGGGTCTGCTCAGAATCTCTACACGGTTCTTAATGGTGCCAACACTTCGTTAATGCCGCTCGTACACGAAGACCCACTCACTTGACACTGAGTGGACGTTTAGGTTGTACCGGGGACTTCCAGACAGTCTGTTCAACTTCGGACCCCACTCACACCTACAAAACTGACATATATAGATTTAGTGGCAGACGTCTTCCTGTGCGATGCACCGCTTTTAGTTATTTCTGCATTGATGTGAGGTTTGTACAGACCAAACACGTGTGGAGGAACTTAAAGAGGGACTGAAACTGAACTCTGCTTGTCTTGACTTGAAAAGGAGTCCTGTGTTTACCCATTAATGTCAAAGAGAGAGATAGTGTGTGTGTGTGTGTGTGTGTGTGTGTGTGTGTGTGTGTGTGTGTGTGTGTGTGTGTGTGTGTGTGTGTGTGTGTGTGTGTGTGTGTGACTGTAAGGGGGGAGTCAGGAGTGTGGGAGGGTGGGAGACTGCTGGGAGGGCCCTCAGGATAGCGACCTTAGATCTACTTCACATCTCTTCACAACATTAAAAGGAAGATATTACTTTGCTGAAAGCACAGAATTTCAATGAGAATAAGAACAAACAAGAATGTTAAAGAATTCATTATAATATCATTTAGCAGATCAAAGGCTTAGGCTGGAGCTGAAGTCTCTTCAGTGATGGAGTTAACCCATCTGTAGTGAGATTAATAGAGCAGGTCTATAGTCCATCGTTTTAGTGTACTGCACTGTATGTGTGGCTTTACTACGGTATTTGATTCCATGCTGTTTGTCTGCTGGTGTTATATGTTCATGCTGAAACAATAAGAAAACGATTTGTTACGTGGGCTAAGTCACTGCCTGAGGGGGGTCGTGTAAAACCTAGTTCACGTTTTTGTTTTAATGATGACCTTTGCTGTCACTCAGTGTAGAACCAGTTGTAGATAATCTGAACACCTTAAACCGCAGGTTTAAACCACTGTGTCTTTAATTGGTTCCATGGGCCCAAGGTGCTGTTGCTATGGAGAAGCACTTAGACAGGGGTGTTTCACAGTATTTCCTCACTCACCTATTAAACTAAATTGGAAGAATCTTTTTGCTGATCCCAACTCAAGAATGAAGGTCTTTGTCCTAATTTAGCAAATTATTGTGTTTTTATAAGAAGAAATACTTCTTAGTGTATCCCTACATTTTATAGGTATCGATGTGAAGGTTATGTTATATAAATATTTCATTAAATGTTAGAATTTCCATAATCAAAGTCAAAAAACACACGAATGAGCCAGGCTTTTTTAAACCCCATGGTGAAAAACAAAGAAAACAAACATACAGCATGCTGACACTCAGTATCTACCTATTAACACTTCTCTACGAGGAGACGAGAACGTGAACAGGAAGCCCCTTTTTACTGGACAGCTTGTGTTTCAATCAAAGGCATGACATCAGTGTCTCTGCGTTGAGACAGGAAAATATTATCCCCTGCCACTGTCATAAAAGCAACACAATAATGAAATGACATCACAGTGTGCCAGTAATTAAATGAACAGACCGCTGCCTCGGAGCTTTTACTGGCCGGGGGATGTCGTGAGCAGCAGTGCTGGAGAAGAGTTGGTCGAGAAATAAAAGTCTGATGTTACAAATTTGTTAAGTGCAAAAAAAAAATCAAACAACAAAATATCAATCAAAAATCAAACTAAATATTTTTTCTGATTTTGAGAGCATGTTGTACATTATTGTAGACCCGCCCTAACGCTGCTTTTTCTCTCAGTGACTCATGCTTAGTTACATGCTGACAATTGGATCCATGTATTCTGCCAGTGCTGCTCTGCTCCAATAAGTCACGTACAAGTTGAAGATGGACTTGACTGAGCTTTTTAGTTATGTCATTGCCCAGCCAGTATTTTGACTCGTTTAGCTGTTGTTGCTGTTGTTGTTGTTGTCGACGTGTGTATTAGCTCCTATTTATTCAAAGCGTATGCATTGTGCCAGAGCATCATTTGCATTAAACATGCTAATTACTTCGCCACTTCTTTTAAGTAGCTGTAACTCTGCCGCTTTTACATAAATTGTCATTTGCATTCGTTACATCAAAGGCGGCTCCGTATTCACAACTCGGCGTGTTGGGAGGGTCGTACTGTAAACAGGGAAGTGTTAAACACTTGAGCCAGTAAACAAGCCTGATCTTACTCCACCTCCTCCGGGGAGCAGATCCACCACACAGCCTGCCTGTTTACCATGAGTTTCCCCAAGAACTTTTACAAAAAGTCCATTTATGAAAACTTCAAAGAATGTCCAGGCTTGCTGAGGGGGAAGAAGGATCTTCTGTCAGTCCGCCTCATTATGCCTTGGGCAGGAGAGCGTCCCTCTCTCCCTCCTTCCTGATGGTGCCGATGCAAATAAGCTGCTGGAGGGAGAGGCGCGAGATTTAGCAAAAAAAAAAAAAAAACGGAAGTGGAGGAAGAGCAAAGCTGCAGGGAAGGTAAAGATGCGAATGAGGAACGCAATCTGTGTCATCAGTCCTTAACACATTCGCGAACAGTGATGAAATAGGCTTTCATCTTCTGGCGAATGGCCACGAGTCGCTCCATGCTGGTTTCCTCACCGGCAACCAGTACCGTCGCTATCCTGCTATGAATCGAAACAGTGTTCGCGCACAGTGGACGACACAGTGGCTTCTTCACTACTCCCACATAAGTGAAGGGTTATAGCACCTACAGTAGTAGCCCATGTTAGGTAGCTACAGCCTGAAGCCTCATTGATTCACAGTTGGACCGACTGGCGCAGAGGTCGCCGCGGGGGCAGTAGAATTAGAGATGAGCCCGTGGTCTTTAATGAGGAGGACTGATGAAAGGACTGCCAATTACTCTTTGCCTCCTTGTACTGAAAACAACCTGCTGCTTTTGTAAACCAGCGTGATTAACCTTCACCGGCTCTAACTGTGTTTGTTCCATATCGAACAAGGCTGTTAATTAGTGCTCGAAACGCTGGGACTGTCCCTTTGGCCTGCTGTTCTTACACATACCGCTGACCCGGTTTATTGGGGTTTATTGGGGTCAACAGGTCCGTGTTAGAGGCGCTCCGCTGTGTTTTTGTGCAGATTGGATGCTGAAATAAATACATGTGCTTGTAAGAGGTTATATAAAGAATGTGCAAAGTTAACGCCAACAATTAGTGAAAACTGCGTTTGAAAAGTGATGAGGAGCAATTAAAACCTGCGCAAAGCTTTAATCAGTGTCTTTTTCATTATACATGAATAAAAGCCATGATGATCACTTCCAAAAGGGCTGATTTCGACTGTCATGGTTGTTCCATCTGCTTCCTTGTATTACATATTTGTTTTGTATGGAGCCAAAAAAGATTTGATAGAACCAACTGCAGGAACCTAAACTTGAGGACGAAGCGTTTGGGCTCGATTTGACTCGATACCTTTTCTCTTTTCACCAAAAGAAAATTAAAACTTTCCCTGTGCATTGTTTCATCTTCATTTTTTAATGCTCCCGTACATTTTTTAAGCATTTGGATGTGGGTGGCAGCAGCTGGCAAGGGGGTTTCTTCTTACTCTCCCTCTGACTATCACATAGACAGGTCATGAAACAGGAAGTACTGCAGTTGTCAGAGCTGACAGGAAGTTGGCAGCGTGGAGGAGTTTTACTCAGTGTTTCCACTGTGTCCAGCCGTGCTGTCATTATTCTGTGGGCGATAAGTACTGCTCTGTTACTTGCAGTTGGACTTTTTCGAGTATGGGCTCATTACCTGCCAACATCATATTAATCAGAAAACCGATATTATTTTTTTTATTTTTTCTCTAACCTATATTATAATGATACTTACAAATGGTATTATGTTGTAAAAGGACAAGGGAGAAAAACACTTCACTGTAAGAAACTTAAAACCTGAAAAGTCTATTGTGTGCTTCCTCGTGGAAATACAGTAAGTGATGAATTGTTCTTCTCTTCATGAAATATTTGTGTCTTGCCATCAAATCATCCAGATTGTAGAAGTGTTTAAATCCTTGTGACCTTTAAATCCCCAAATATGCAAGGAGTCTTTGTCTGCTGTGCACCATGAACTGACTCGGCAGGTTGAGCTGGGATCTGGGCCGGCGCTGAGCTGGAAGCCTTAGAATGATAGCGTGCATCCACTTGAAAACTAATCCCCATTAACTTAAACGTTCAAAGACAAAAAGCAAAATCTGAAATATGAGATGGTTTATGCAATTTCAGCGGAGTAGTGAAACAATCATTCAAATGGGACAACACTCTATAGCAGACAAAAGAAATCTGAATAGATTTCATTTTATTTATTCTTCATTTAGCAGTAACTGGCACTCAATATTATTATATTTCCTCAAATACAGATGTCGGATGATATGAAACAAAGGTTGCTGATACAGTACATTTCCAATTGTGCATAAGGATGCATGTGTCCCGTCTCCCAGCGCTGTTCACTGGGGCTGCAGTGGGGGGGGGGGGGGGTGGTGACTGAGCCCTGGGCTCCACATGCTGCAGTAATCCAGAGAGGGTTAGGATAAAGCCTGGCTTTGCCACGCTCTCTGCCTCCTCCCAGATCCGAGGAGATTAGGAAAGAGCTAAGGAGCTCTGTGGAAGGCTGGACTCAGAAACACTGAGGCTGAGGAGAGACGCGGCAGGTACAGCAGCTAGTACAGGAGTTGACCAAGATCACTGGGCTGAACATTCACATTGCTGCACATGATGGGTCAATGCTATGGAACTGACTAGACACAGGTGTCTAGTGACTACATTTAATCGTACAGGTAGGTTGTTCTCTGTTAGTGTACTTGTTCTAGTATCGAGTTGTCAGCACATAGCGGCTGAAACTGAATCCTGTGACTTGAATAAGCGGTGGGAAATACGCCAACGCATGGGAATTTACAGACTTCAGGTTAAATAGGGAAAAGAGTGGAAAGGAAAACCTGGACATTCAAAATTCAAAACTCAAAATCAACACTTCCTGCTGAACACATGCTGAGATGACTGAATGCTACTAACGTTGAGCTGTTTCCATGTCTATCTTGGCCCTTTGTAGGCAAGCCATGCCAAGGTGATACGGGAGGAGCAGAATCCACATTGGGGACATGTGTTAAAGCTTTCCTGTCTATCTCTTGACAACCGGGAGCCCGCCGATATTCTTCTCCAGCTCCAGCGTTCCAAAATGGGGAGGAAGAAGATCCAGATCACCAGGATCGTAGACGAGAGGAACCGGCAGGTTCGTGTGTTCCTCATTCCTGCATATTTATGCTGTGGAAAACAAACTCTAACTGCAGTTTAGGAGTTTTCTGTTGCTGTCTGAGCCATGAATCATGCCAGGAGACTATACATAAGACTGAGGGTTTACGGCATCGGTTCCAAGACGTGATGATACAACATGAGCCCGATGGCAGCCTCGGTTCTAAATGGAGCTCTGTCGTTCTGTACAAGTGGCACATGTTATTTACATTTGAACATAAGAGCCCTGACAGGTCCAGCACCTTCAAGGAAGCTCCTGTGGATCCCCGCGTGAGGAGCTCCTGCAGATTCCTGCTGGCCTTTGAGCTTTCGAGAGCGCGGCGGTCACAGCTGGTGGCGAGGGCAGCAATTTGGGGTTAGCTGGGTCCGGACGGCACCCTGTCATTAGCAGGGCGGGTCAGAGCCGAGGACACACAGCGGCCTTCTCTCCTCGCCGTCTCCTCGCTCGGCCACACCACTGCCCACTGGAATCCCTCTCTGTCTGTCTCCTCTATATATATCACCCCCAACAGCACAACAAATACCAGCCTGTCTGGAAGGAAGGCACTGGGCTCTGGAAATAGGGATGTGGCTGGAAAATAAATATCTGGGCCGATGTTTATATTTGATGTTTGGTTGTGTTGGCTGAGGCGTTTTTAGCCGTTGGTTGTACATTATCAGTGGAGCCTGGTGTATATTTAGGTTCTTGTGCTATTTTAGGAAGTTGGTTCGTGTTCTTTCATCTGTCAGCTTCATCAAGTGTTTCTCGATGTTTCTAGTGAAAAAGAGGCATCTGTGACACAGCAGTTCTTCATCTTTTTAACGAGGAACCATGTAAAGTAATTTGTCGTTATCTTCTTTCACTTACTGTATATTTATTTGTCAAGTCATGGAAAAAAAGGCAGACTGTCTAATAATCATTGCCTGCTGCACCTTTGCAGTCATCGTGACAACAGTGACATCTACTTTACCAGTGTCATAGAATGTGGCTGCTTTTATTCACTGAGGGCTATGGTTTCCACTGTTTTATTGTTGAACAGCTTCAGCGTGGTTGAACCCTTTGATCCCTAACTGCGGCTCCAGTGTCTTCACTTCCTGTTTCCAGGAAGCTGTTTCTCGATGACTTGGTGACTTGAGTTTCTCCTGTCTGGTGTTCTGTGTTAAACAATATTATACTCCTCGGTCTCGGTCAGTCCCTGTGGATCCCTGGATAAAAGTCTCCAAGGAAGAAAGTGACCAGGTTCCAGGGCTTGTAACTACACTTTACCTGCTGCATGTCTTGCAACAAAGAGCTCAAAATCCAAAAGCTACAGACATTTACCAACAATATAATTGTAGCCCATATTCATATTTTCAGAATATATGCAGTTTATAAATAAGTATACTCCAGTATTTCAGTAGGCAGAAATGCAAGGTGCAACCAGATACTTTAGTTTTACATCAGACTCTGTTATTGTTCAGCTTTGACATACACGTCAAAGAAATCTTCAATGTACATGATATGAGTATGGTATGATATGAGTCAGGATCCCAGAAACTATGATGGAAGGAAGTCAAACCTTAAAGAACACGGCTGAATCACTCAAGGGAGTTAACTGCACACCAGGAAAGGGATGAGTGAGTTGGATGTGACACGTTGGCTGTGTGTGGGTTGGGTTTAGTGTCCTCTCCCAACAGTGCATTCTAGCCTTAGAAGGACAGTTTACAGTATGTTTTAAGAGCATTCTTATTTGGTGTCGGTATCCTTTTAGTTGTTGTTATTCGTTCCTACACTGAACACACCGTATGACTGAGAGCTTTTAATCATCATGATTAGGATTATTGAGGGAGGGGGGAATTACTCAGCCGCTTCCCACCCACATTTCCTGTCCACTCAATGAGAGGTATTCCAGTAGAAACACAGTTACAGGCTATTGCTACTCCTCATGGGGGAGTTCAGTTTCAGCACCTCCCTGACCCGGCCCCACCTCCTCCCTTCTTCTCTCATCCCTGCATGACAGGAACACACCTTGGATGTCTTCTCTTTGTCGCCCACGGCGATGAAGTTCAGACATGCACTGACCTTGCGTTTGGTGTTATTATTGATTATTGTTTATTGTAGGGCACCTTAATTGATAATGATGAATTGATAATTGATCATAATAATGTAATTATTATTACTTTTTTTGCTCTAAGGAATTAAGGCAAAAAAAATGTTGTGCATGCAATAGTTTTTTCCAAAATAATGTTCTAAACACAGACTGAGTTGTAGGAGTTGAGCTGTATCCACAGATCTACATACAGTAAAGTATATATGAAAGATATGGTCACTGATCCTTGGTTCCTGTCTTCATAGGTGACTTTCATGAAGAGGAAGTTTGGTCTGATGAAGAAGGCATATGAGCTAAGCGTGCTGTGTGACTGTGAAATCGCCCTCATCATTTTCAACAGCTCCAACAAACTCTTTCAGTACGCCAGCACAGACATGGATAAAGTGCTGCTGAAGTACACAGAGTACAATGAGCCGCACGAGAGCAGGACCAACGCTGACATCGTGGAGGTGAGTAGTGATATGGTGATGAGTTGAAGGTGTACATGTAAACAGCACAGTAGTTTGAAGGCCAGTGAAACAGCAACAGTATACAGTATATATTTTATATTTTCTAAGTGAGGAGTTCATATTTCCTCAAATAAATACCAAGAAAATACAAAAAACAAAAGGAAAGTAATAAAAAGAGGGAGAAGAGAGGATTGGCAACTGAATTCTTTAGTTCTTTAACATTTGTTCTGGAAAGTAAAACGCTGCTACAGAAGCATCCTTTTAAAGGATTAAGGGAGGAAAATGACTGGAGATGAGTTCCTAGAAAGCGTAATTCCAGAGGACCCGTCCAGCTGTTCCAGCGTTCTGTCTTTGTCGAAAATGGTGTAGGAATTTTTGTGTCACACCTAAATATTCAACCTGCAGCTCTGCAGTGAAAGGAGAGGCTTAAAACGGTCAGCGGCCATGACTCATCACTGTGTGTCCTGAGTAGTTCTCAGTATGAGTGATATCTTGGCCAGTGGGGTGGTGTCCTTTCATGCTGACTTATACTCTACATGGGTTTAGTGGCGTCTTGCATCGTCATGGCTGCCGTGATGCAACAGTGGCAGCATCACGGCAGCCATGACGATGCAAGAGTCCCTTAGCAAAGCCGTCCTGCCGTCCTGCTGCTGCCATCAAAAATGAATGGTCACCGTGACTCAAGCGTCGGCTCAGACTTCGGCTGTGTGTTTGCCCTGAAAGCCTGAATCAACGGCTACACACACACACACACACACACACACACACACACACACACACACACACACTGCACAGTACAGTATGTGCAGCGCCGTAGCGTAAGTGCAAACGGGTTGAGCAGCTGAACTTCCCAAACTTTGTTTATGTTTATTGAGTCCTTCCTCTTCCTCAGCAAAAGAGAAGTTCGGAGTTCAGGCAGTCCAGCTGGTTTCTTTCCTCATTCTGTGAACGATTTTTACTGGAATCACAGAATTCCCCTTCTTATTTCAAAGGAACTAGAATGTATGAGAACTTCAAATTAACTGTCAAACAGACAGGGATGAACAGGTAGCTGCTTGTTAAGACCGTTATGACCACCACTGGTGAAGAGGTCTCAGTAACACTAAAGGTAGAGGTTGTTAATATGGATCACTGATTTTGCCCATAATCAGTCTAAACAGCGTAATGGAGTCTGTGCTCCGACTGTGGACCACAGGCAGACACCTGTGTCGGCTCTGTGAGCCATTAGCCAGGTTCGATTTGCCTGCTTCAAGCCCTAATTTGCTTTCGCCCGCAAATGTCGCGCAAACAGGCGCGCTAGTTAAAACAAAGCCTGGAGAGTGAAAGGTTGCTCCTTTACATATTGGTCCGTCCATTTGCGACATCTAAGCCTGGAATTTGCCTATGTGTGAAGAAACGCCGCCGCGGCTGCAACAGACTTTCCAAAGCTTCTTTGGAATCATTGTCATTGTTTGATGGAAATGATGTTTGCTGATGATTATCTGTCTAAAACACACACACACACACACACACACACACACACACACACACACACACACACACACACACACACACACACACACACACACACACACACACACACACACACACGGTGTCCTTGGTCAAACACAGGTCATATGTGCATGTGAGCACGACCACATGCAGCTCACACATCATGAGAAAGCAAATATGAAAAATATGTTTTAAGAGACGCGCTTCCAGTCAGGTTGTGTCCAGCTTCCATAGCTGTAGAACAACAGATAACAGATATACTGATTTACAGTATGAACCTAAAAATGAAGGCAGAACCAATCTTTTTAACGGTCTGCCAGGTGAAACCGCTTCAGAGTCCAGCTGATCCCACTGACAGATTACTTTTGTCATAGTAATGAGACAGGTTTGCGTGCAGCGGGGCTTGAATTTCAGCAACAACAGAGCAGCTGTCCGAGGTATGCGGGGCAGTGCCTGCTGCCAGCGGGGCGCGGAGATGAATGAAAGCCATAACAGAAGGTGAAAACTGTAACGCGCCGAAACCCGAGTCTGCGGTCGGATTGGTTAAAGTCTGCGCGACAGGAAACCTCGTAACAACGTCTGCCCGCGTGCGGACGGGCGCGTGCGTGGGCGCGGGCTGAGCCGGCGAGAGCCAGAGACGTGTGGAATCACGGAGCCGCCACCTGTTCTCCCGCCCTGTTGTTCGCCAGCGCACGGAGGAAGCTTGACTCCGTTGAGCGGCGCCCTCGCGCTAAGACGCTTAGCTCTGCAGATCGCTCGCTGTGGTGGCGGCGGTCCAGATGCCCTCAGTGATCCACCAAAGCCGCCTTTGACATTCGAGATGATAAGGAAACACACACTCTCAGATCCACCGTCACACACGCAGACTTAAGTGCCTCAACATGATGTTGCCGTGGAGCTCGATTTAGCCCTGGGGGTCTTAGACCAAATTCCACTAGACCCTCCTCTTATGATCCACCGTGTCCCTCGTTCCCCTTAGACTGCACTCTAATGGTAAAGTTGGCCCTCAGACAATCTCTTCCATTCTCTAAGGACGACTGTTTCTCTTTTAGTTCCAGGGCTTCATCCCTTCAGGAAGACTGAGAATCTGGCTTTTGTTGAATATTGTCACACATAATTAATAAAAAAATGTTGCTGTGTCAGCACAGTGCATTTGCTGATTAGTCTTATTTTCCATCACATGGGGGCAAATAAAGGTCATAGCTGTCAGAGTTCGACTCCTTTATTAGACATTAGCATCAGCTTCTATCACTTGGCCTTTTTTACTTCAGGGTTCTGGTCATACAGTATAAAACATAAACTGTGGAGCTTTACTGTGGCAGAAAGCTATTGCAATGAATGAGAGGTGAATGTTAATCAGTGCAACCTAATCAGTGAACGTGCACTTGAAATCTGAGGGATGGCTGAAAGGAATGCTGTTACTTCCAAACCTTTCTTGCAGCTGAGAGAACTAGAGGATTGATGAAAGTGATGAGTTTTACCAGAACTACGGTTCGACCCGTGAGTTCTGTTCGGATCCTGCTCTGAACCCACAGTGTGCAGATCCTTTGGAGCTGTACAGCTGAATGTTCACTAGACTGTGGAGACAATCAGCCATTGAAGTGAGCAGGAACTGAGCGTGTGACTTCTTAAGTGGCCGCCAGCTGTTAAAGTGGACTTTTGGGCCTGTGGTGAAAATAGACTTGCTAGTGTGGGTTCAAAGCCTTTAATAACTGCCAGCGTCTGGGAATGCGAGGGGACGCGTAGTGGACAGACAGCGTGCCGGCCGTCAGTCCGTCCTTTCCACGCTATGACGTGCAGCGCAATGAGGAGCAGAGATGAGCTAATGGCTACGTGAGCGGTGATGTCATCCAGCGTCACATGACGCTCGTACTGTATGATTTAATAATAACTCCATCTCCACCAGGGTCCACCTCATATCATTTATCAACACTATCTTTCAAAAGAGCGGTATCAGCCAAAAGCTATGTGACAGGTGCTGATAGGTTTATAATCATGCAATATTTATGGTCGTGTGTATGTTGTATATTGTTGCCATGGCAATGTGGTCTTCATGAAGAGGATTTCAGTGTGACAATGTGAGTCAAGACATATTTGATTTGTTCACTTTTCCTCTAAACCTCTGGGGTTTGAGGTTTCACATAGATGTAGTAGTTAGTGATACATTAAGACACATGGAACCAGAGGTGATGTTCGATACGATCCTCCACTGACAGAAGAGTTGGTGCGTTGAATCTCACTTGATGTTGTTTTTACTGTGAAGCTGAGGGATGTTTAACCACTAACAGTCAAATCCATCCAAATAAAAAAACCTGACTTACTCTAATTTAAATGGCTTGGAAATAAATGAATTGAGCTCCCGTTCAATCAGTAAATGTAAAAAAGAACACTAAAGCAGAAACAGCTGGTAAAACATCTCGAGGTGCCCTTGGAAACATTTCCCCATGAAAATAAATAATGTGTAAGTGTCCAGATTCAAGCAGCTTTTTACAATGTTTGTGAAATGATTAACGCTTTAAAGCCACTTCGCTTCCATCCACACTGGTTTAAGAGTCAGACCTGGAGTAATGTAGATGCTGTCTGTGTGGCCTGGGATCTGTGCTCTTCCATCCGCTCTGGAATCGCTCTGGTTTCTAGTCCGTCAGCGCTCGGTCGTCCCTCATGGAATAGATAGGGAGCAACTATACACATGCTACGTTCTGCTAGAGCTCAGCATGTGACATGGAGAAATGTTAACCCTTCTATAGCTGCTAGTCGTTGCTTTGAGGCCGCGGTGTGATCTACCAAAGGCCTGATAAAGTGCTTGTAGCTTCACTTTGCTGTGTCTGAGCCCACCGTGTGTTTATTTCACTCGCAGGCCCTGAACAAGAAGGAGCACAGAGGGTGTGACAGCCCCGAAGCTGAGTCCTCCTACGTCCTCACCCCCAGCACCGAGGAGAAGTACAAGAAGATCAATGAGGAATTCGACAACATGATGAAGAGTCATAAAATTGTAACCAGGCATTTTAGTTTCCTCTCAGATTGTGTCATGTTTAGTTCATCCATGGGAAGATGCCAACATTGGAGTTTATTTAGTTTGTTTCAGCTTCTCTGGGTTTCACACTGGTCCGATTCCATGTATTAGGGTTCTGTCATTGTGCCACTGACAAAATGTTCTTTTTTGTAACTTCCTTCCACATTTTCATGGCTGAGTCATATTCACCGGTCTTAGCAGCGGGGACTTACCCAGACTACACCCAGTGAAAGGGAAACGCACATAGTCCACATGCACATGTACTGTAGTGCTCTGGCGTGAGGTCTGTGTTAACATGCGTCTGTGTGTGTGTGTGTGTGTGTGTGTGTGTGTGTGTGTGTGTGTGTGTGTGTGTGTGTGTCTCTGTCTGTCTGTCTGTCTGTCATACCAGTCCACAGGCCTTCCTCAGCAGAACTTCATGCATGTGGCACAAAGCAGCATGACCTACAGCCCTGGAGGAGGAGGGGGAGGAGGAGGAGGAGGAGCGACCTCCCAGGCACTCGCTGCAGCCACAGCAGCTCTGACTGAAAGTGGAATCCTCTCGTCCCAACACTCACACCTCCACCGAAGCATAAACGCTCCACAAAGACCTCACAGCACTGGAAACGCAGGTGTGTGAAGATTTGACTCTGCATTATACTCTACTTCTATGTTTCTATGAAAGTTCCACAACAATAGGTTGCGTTTATGTGTCTGTGTCTTTCAGGCGCCCTGCAAGCTGGCTCTGATCTCGGCCTGCAAAATGGATCTGCACCAGTTGGTGTGTATCATACTGGAGTCTTACAAACACACAAACAAAAAACACGATCCACATTTATTGTGACAGGAGGGCGACAGGAGCTCCTGGTAGCATTCAGGCCGCCTTCACTGTTTCTCAATCACTTCAGCTCTTTGAAAGGTGGACTGCTTGGACAATCAAAGCCCCGAACCGTTACCCAGACCTTTCCTGTTAAAATGTCTCCTACCGTGTCACTAGTTTTAATGTTCCATGACTATGTACGACTTTTTCTTTTCACTTTTTCATGTTATTTTAATTCAAATCGTTCAAAAATCGTTCTATAGGGACATTATTAAGCCTTACGTTTTGTCCAGCGGCATCAAACATACCTCAGCATTTCTACTATTACTGATGGAGGTTTGCTCCATTTATAGCAATGTTTGTTGGAGTCGGGCTTATTAAGCCGACGTTCCTAAAATGAGTCACTGAAAATGTTCAGCAACTCCGGTGTTCCGTGCTCTTCTCAGTTTCCGATCCAGTCAGGCAAAGCGAGTGATGTATGACCACAGTTACATTTCATTCTTTAGTTATTTCAATTTGTCTCTGAAAAGATGAAAAATGATTCTGCAAATCAAACATGAGCATTCTTTAGTTTCTCGGAGGCTGTTGGAAATCTCATCAAGGGGAGGTCTGCTCTGAGGAGCTCTGCCAGCTGTATTTGTCTTCAATGTCCTCCTCGCAGACTTATCCTCTCTGTCATCTTCGTGCTCTCCCTCCCAGAACAGCAGGTCTCACATGAACACAGCTATTATGTAATGTCAAGAGCAAGGAATGGTCAATTATTCATCATTATCTCTTGTATAATATATAACTGTACTTTCTCCATTTTCCATTCAGAACTTGGTGCAGGACAGGTTACATCTGTCACACAAGGCTCTATCTCACGCCACGTGTCCATTCACTGTGCTTTTTGTCACCTTGTCTCTTTGCTCCTCTTCTTAGTGAATGGCTTTGTGGCTTCACCTGGTGGGAGCAGTTTGGGGAAGATTTTACCCCCCAAATCTCCTCCTCTTCCACATCCCGGTAACTGCGTCGTCCCCAACAGCCGCAAAAACGACCTGCGAGTTGTCGTCCCCCAGTCCAAGGGAATGATGCAAACCCTGGTAAGTGTGTGTGTGTGTGTGTGTGTGTGTGTGTGTGTGTGTGTGTGTGTGTGTGTGTGTGTGTGTGTGTGTGTGTGTGTGTGTGTGTGTGTGTGTGTGTGTGTGTGTGTGTGTGTCACTTCTCAGCCTGAATTTTATTAGGAAACACCAAAGAACTTGATGTTTTCCGTTGCTGGACGCAGACAGACTAGGTGATGACGTAGATTACCACCGTGGGTCAGCAACCTTTCAGAGCTGTTGCTTTGACACCATCTGGACGAGCGGCTGCCGGGTTTGGGAAATAAAAGAACGTGTTAATGGGAAACAATCTCTCCTTTGTGGACTGAAAAGCTCATCAGTAATGTTTGGATTTCTAAATAGCTTCCGTTTTCTGTTCTTCACCACACCAGCATGTGACTTCACAAACACAAGGCAGTCTGTAAAGTAACTGTATGGTTGTGACAGTATGACATAATGTAGTTCACAGGGACCTTAAAGTTGTGACTCAAACATGACAAAGCTGCAGAAACAGGTTTCTGATGTGTTGGGAATTTGATTTCATGGCCCGTTTCTTGCTCACCTAAATCTGTAACTAAAACTGAGCTGTGAAAGGTTTTCTGATCTGTTTGGCACAAACATCTGAAATGTACATTAAACACAATTTATCTAAGAAGAGTCGACCTCATGAAACAGTATGTCAAGAGCAAAGGTGAAGAAAAAGATGTTGCAATAGCAACTGACGCAACAGAATTGAATTCTAGTGGTCCTAACTCCCACAAGCTATTTTATAGCTCTCAGGCAAGTTCTCGTCAGTATCTAGAGTACAAACAGCTGTTTACAGCAAAGGCAAATAGGAAACCAAACAAAATCAGCCCCAGACAGTCTGAAGGCTCTGCTGAACTGGGATCTCCTCCACCTTCGGTTTAGCAGCTGTGTTCCCTTATTGAAGTTACTGATTTACCCTCAACTCCCTTACTGTTGTCCTTTCCTCCCACATCATGCTCCAACATGATGTAATGAGCGGCAAACAATGGATGCAAACACATTTTTCCTTTGCTGGTGATGACCGGCTGGCTGAGGGATCAAGGGGAATTTTATTTTGCAGCCATCCATCAGCAATAACAAGGCACGTTTCTAGTTACCAGGTCAAATGTGTTTGGGAGTACCTTCGGTGTTGAAAATAATATTGTGGTGGACGCTTGCAGTGTCTATACTGATTATTACTGGGAATGTGGGAGAACGTTTGATGTAATGGAAGGTTTGAAAGTCTTATTAAAAAGAGAGAAAGATTAATGTGGAGAAACCGTAAACGATCAAACAGCTTTTCATCCCACATGTGGATCGCGTGTTTCTTCGTTATCACTGTTTCTCCGCATCTTGGGGTTCATGGTGAACACGGTGTTTACAGTCAGCCGTCGTCAGCTTTGTGAAGTGTGCGTTTAAGCGTTGGCTCTATCAGCGCAGCCGGGCCGCGTTTAGAGTAGTTACTGTAGAAGATGAGCGGTGCTCAGATTGCGATCTGTGCGATCAGACTCGTACTTTTTTCTGCTCGCCACAGTATAAGATGCTGAATTGTGGTCAGCGTGATTGCCACTCCTTTGTGTGATCATTCTGAAACCGCCTTTCACTTCCTTCTCTCTGTCAGTGGGTACCTGAAAATCGTGTGCAGGACTGTGAGAGAAGTGCATTCGGTGCTCTTCATGAACAAGCGAATCACTGTGTTTGTGTTACGTGTGTCGGTTGTAACAGCGCATGAATTATCCAGTGCACACTTACAAGGATGCCACAGATACCGACATGAGCAGCAGGGGAAGGAAGCCCGATGCTCGCTTCAAGGGGCCACTCAAGGTTGGCTTTGATAATGTGCTCTCGGTGTGTGTTTTACGTGCGAGTGTGTGTGTGGGTTTCACGGGGAATGACCTCATCCGCGGTGATGTCATCGCTGACATGATCGGGCTGAAATGACAACAGCTGAGAACGACGACGAGGAGCTCGTAATAGCTCTTAGTAGTAGTATTTGCCAGTAGGTTTACGAGGTGGACCCAGCGTAAAGCGCGTGTTCCCACAGTAACTTCGTCTGAGGCAGTGGCTGCTCAAGAGTCAACGGCCTTGGTTTGTTGAGTCACTGAAAAACATTCCATCAAGTATTTAGCACTCAAAGTAGATTAGAAAACTGATTATTTACGATGATGATGATGATTATTATTATTATTGGTTATTAGACTAGAAAAATGATCTGTGGAAATATTGTCTGTTAGTATGTAAAACATATACTGTAGTGGCAGGACATGTCAGATTACAGTGCAGGAATTCAGAGGTCTTCTGTTGAAAGACTCCGGGCTTCGGAAAATGACTGTATACTGACATCATGTGGTCAAAATTGTATCACAACTGAATAAGAATGAGAAATAGAAGAGTTTATTGTCATTATACAGTACATATATATGAGGATAGTTTTGGGTTGGAGTACTCGGCCTAATCGTTAAAACAAGGTCAGGAAATAAAAACAGTAGCAACAGAATGAAGAAGTAAAAACAGTAGCCTATTTACCAGAGCTGTAAGTGTTTATGCCAACAGTCCAGGGAAAAAAACTAAGCTTTGCACAAAGAGAATGCACTGAATGCCAGGTGAGTTTACTGCGAGTGAATAACCCTGATTCTTCTTGTTCTACAGAGCAGTCAGAGGCTGAGCAGCAGCAGCAGTCAGTCTAACCAGCCTCTGAGCACCCCGGGGGTCTCCATCAACACGCCCAGCTTGCCTCATCAGACTCTGGTCTACTCTGGCATCAGCACTCCCTACAACAATGGTACCTATTAGTATTGATGCAGTGCTGCAGTGAGGACTAGTTGGCTCACAGTTGATCTGTTACAGTACATTAATAATTCTCTCGGTTTATGAGTCTCGTGTTCAGCTCACCTTGATGTTCTGTCTTTGTCAGATTACTCCTTGAACAGTGCAGAACTGTCAGGCTTCGGCTCCCATGCTGATCTGTCTCTGGGCTCCATGGCAGCATGGCAGCACCACCAGCTGGGCTCACTGGGGTAACTGCTTGAAACAGCTCACTTTTCTCTTTTCATGATGACTCGTTTCACCCTGGTCTAAAATGTTTGAGCCTATTTCACTTTGTGTAGTGAAGTAGGAGTAAAACTCAACTGGAAAAACTCGCGCCGTCATGTATAAACTTGCGCTGGTTATGCCCCACATTCCACAACAGGGCAGGTTTGAGTTTTAGGCAAACAGAGAAATTCACTGTCCTGCCACTAGGTGGTGCATTTCCTCCAAGCCGCGACTTTAATAACCCTCTACCACTGTCTCCATAGGACCGCTAGCTCCCATCTCTCCAATCACAACGTCAGCATCAAAGCCGAGCCGATCTCCCCACCCCGCAACCATCGCAGTCAGTCAGGCTACATGAGTCAGGCTCACGCCCCCCCTCACCCCCTCTCCTCATCCAACCTGGCAGACATAGGCATGTCTCCTGCAGACAGCGTGAGCTCCTCGTGCAGCTCCCACGAGGGCGGCAGCGACCGGGACGAGCAGCAGCGGCAGGACTTCCTCCTGCTGCCTCTGAGTCGAGCCGAGGGCAGAGAGAGCCCGACGGTGAAACGGATGCGAATGGACAGCTGGGTGACCTAAATCTTGCACAACACCAGGGAAATCAGAGACAGTTTTATGCAACTCAGCAGAGAATTTTGTAGACGTGTTCTGTTAGGTTTCATTGAGTTATGGTTGTGATTGCTGTTGATCAAGTATTTGAAAAGGGCTGATCAACTTTACCTGTGACAAACTTCTTGTCGATGTTGTACTCAGTGGTACTGTTATTGGTACATTTAACATACTGCAATAAGTCGTCAATTTGAAGTGTAAATCAGCCACATACTGATATCAAGGGTCCAACTCTAATATAATCTTTGGTTCCTCATCCAGTGGGCTGCACTAATGTGCACAGGGTAGTGTGACTTTAGTGTTCCAGCCGCTTCATTTGATCTTCTCAGGGTTTACAACAATGAACGAATCCAACATGAAAAAGCAATATTCCTTCCATACTGTATCATCAACCCTTGCACTCCTTCCTACAAAAGCACTTATTTATATCAGCCAAAGCAGTATGCTGTTCATTTTAGGTTGTGTGTGTTTGTTTTGCACAGGTCTAGAAAATATTTCATTCATATTTCAAAATAAAAGCCATAGGCACTTGTTCTGTAAGTACCACGAATGATGCTCTTATTGTTTTGTATATACTGTAGTATCTTTAATATAAATATAAATATATATCACTTTTTGCTGTAACTGTAAACTATTCTGTCTGTTGTATGAGTAGGACACCTCCACCGAAATCTGGCATATGTTTATTTTTATGGATGATTTCCAGACTTGCGAGGTGTCTGCTGTATAGTACAAATCTATTTTGTGAAAGACGACATACAGTACTACACTCTTGTAAACAGGTCTGTAAACACATGAAATATTTAGTACGCTGCACTCTAGACAACCACTTTTCTAGCTAAAACTTTAGGCTTTAAAACTGTTAATTCAAATAGAAAAGCTGTCATGTGATCTTGGGGCCAAATTTGGCCGAACAAATAAGACGAACAATGAAATTACTCATCAAGTGACAAAGTTTGCACCAATATTTACGGTTGTGTGTTCACACTGTATGTGAGGTTATTTTCTTTGTTCTGGATATTTTTTAACTATAAATGTTACACTAGCTACAGCAACTAGTGTTAGCGCACCACACACGCAGCAAGAGGCTTCTCTGATGGGAACTGCTGCTGTTTTACAGTAAAGGGTGGTCACACAATCATATATTGATTTGACTTATTTATTTTTGTTTCTTGCATTTTGTCTGGAGTTAGTTCACGAATAAAAACGATTCATGTCTATTCCTTTTGAAAACGTCACTGCTTTAAAGCATTTGACTAAAACCTTAGCGCTATACTGTCAATTTTGGAGAAGGTAATTTACTGAATGACTGTGACACTGAGAAGTAAGTGATTAAGAGCGAGAAAACAGGACATGTGGTTTATAACAAGCCAGCGTTTGTGGTGAAGCGTGCAAAGCTGCAGGGGTAACCACAGTGACGCCATTGAGCCTGTAGCTTGAGTGGGAAATTAACGGTCACAAAGAAAGACAGAACACAGACCTGAGAAGAGGCTTCGTGAAGAGCGCTATTTCGCGTTAAGGCCTCTTGATTCCTGCATGTTCACATTACGGCTGCAGGTGAAGTCATGGTGCTTGATTAATGGGAAATGCAAGGATGAGATGAAGGAGAAAAATGCAGAAACAGTTAGACTGTCTAAACACAGGAAAACCCAGTGTAGACGATAGTATCAGAATGCACAGCAATGGAATGTTATGCTCATTAGCCTATAATAGCCAGGAACTAAAGCGCTTCAGTGAGGACATCTGCATGAAACACATCTGCTTGTAATGTGCTTGTTATGTAATGGGAACTGGAACTTATTAATTCCTGTAACTCGTGAAGTTGAGCTACAGATGAGGTGGAGGAAGTTGGGCATTGAGAACAGAGAGGTGTTCGACGTGAGAGGTGTAATGTGTAACACGTCTAACTGCCAGCCGGTGTTACATATGTGACTTGTGAACAACGATGTGTTCTGTGGAAAAGGGGGTTTAAGTAGTAGTTTTGTTCTGAAACAGATCATTTTCGAAAAAAAAAACTTTTTCCAAAGAACCAAGCTTAGTATTAAGTTGCAATGTTTAATATTAATAAAAAAAAAATTATTAAAATAAAAGTCAAATAATAATCCTTAGGTGTTTACCATTATTTTTAACTTACGCTTCAAACCACAGCAATTGATCATTATTGTATGAAACACTGCTTCTAAGAAATGCAAACAAGTCTATAAAAAATAAGAACGTTCTTTTTTGTTAATATCAACAAGTGGATGGTGTCTAAGCAAACAATATATCTAGGACACACTTGCATTGCACTGCCGGCTCCTAGTTCGTGGAGGATTATCTTGCAGCACACGCTTGCATGTGCAACAGGTAGATGCCAATACTGCGACTGCAACAGGGTTGTACTGACCACAAAACATTGTTTTCCCTAATCTGAGTCACAAGTTGTTTGCATATATTTATAGCATATATTTATTAGAGAATGACAAACTGAAGACAAGGTGAAAAGTTAGAGGTGATAATTGCAGTTACAGTAGTTTACAGTACTGTAAAATATCAAATATATAACTTTGACTTGTATTCTCTAGACAAAAACTTGCACTTTTTAATTACAGTAAGTTTGTACTGAACACCTGACAATAATTTATCGATGTTTGCTTTGTAGAATTAAATAGAATAGACCTGCGTTACAGTATAAAGTATAAAATTGTATTATAAGACCATAAATATTAGGTACATATTGTACACAAACATACAGGATCTCACTCACTGTGTATCACCTATTGTATAGATAGTAGTTTTCTAATCTATTTATGGGCTTTTCTTCGGGTTTTGCTTCAGGTTGTGGGTTGAATGCTTTTATTTTGAAATTGGGCAGACAGATGCTGCGTTGTGTGTGCGCGGCGCGGCTGCAGCGACACGCGACGCTAAACACGGTAGGAAGTCGGCGGCGCTCGCTTCTCCCAGCGCGATGTGGCGACGCCGCGGGGTGTCTGACGAACGGCGGAGGTTCCAGGCGGCGGGGCGCAGGTAAAAGCCCGGCTAACGCTTTCATCTGTCGAGACGAGACGCGGGGCGCCGCCGGGGTCCGCTGGCTGCGCGTGCGGCGCGCGCCGCCCAGGTGAGCGTCCCCGCTGCCCGGAAGCGCCTCCCCTGATGGCGGCCAGGTGACTCCGTTGGCGCCCCCGGGAATCCTTGGGTTTCGCGCCGCGTCTCGGTTCGGGAGGAGGCGGAGGGAGACGTCGCCGCGCAACTTTTCCACACTCCGCTGCTAGTTGTGTTGTCATCCACGCGCTTCCACGTCGCCCAGAGCTCCGTTATGATTCTAGAAACTCTCGGTAACTCGACGTTGCTCGAGCTGAAGCGCTGGTTGTAATTACAGCCGTTAGCGAATTCTCTCCCCTGCTGCTTTAATGAGCTGTGCTGTTTGTTGTTTATGGTTGTGGGCGTGGGCCGAATGAACGTGTCGCCGCTAAGAGTGACGGTGAAAGCCGCAGTATTATCATTTATCAATTCATACAGGCAGAGTAGTAGAAATGCTGTTATTTTCAATGGGCTTTGGAACAGCTCGCCTCGTCCTCCGCGAGCTCGCTGCTGTTCCCAGTCGCTCAACTTTTTATGAACACCTCTTGACGTCATCGCGCGAGGAAACTCAGATTCCACTGCTTCGTCATAAAGCCTCGGCTCATATTGAGATGGACACCGCAGGCAGAAGCTCCTTGTCGCGACACGCCGATATAATATATGCCTTTGTGTCGGTGGGGTTCGGTGTGAGCTTTAAAGGTTGCTCCACTTTGACGGGCAAGAGCCACTAACTGTGCAATACTTTCAGGAAATTGCTTTGTCTTGTTCTGACAAGACTGACCTTTGCAGCAGGACAGTTTAAAACGTGCACGCACACACGTGTGTGAAACACAAGGAGACAATGAGGTGAGTGTTCCCCTCTTGAATCGTTCATTTAAGGATTTATCTTAAGGATTCATGCAGACACTATGTCAAATTTGACAGACGTGTTACTTTTCTTGTACTTTTTTTATAAAATCCAGGAAATAATCCAGTGAGTCATGATTAACAAAAGATCATTTATGTTGGACGACTTTTGTGTAATCAGTGTCCAGGAATGAAAGAAGTACAGATGTGGTCGCGCAATCCCTGCTACGTGTGGCGGCCTGCTCCGACACCGCTCTGCGATTTAGTGCATGCGGAATCTCAATGAGTCACATTAGCTTCACACTCTTACGGGGGAAAGACGGCAACTACTACACACACACTCGCCGTCAGCGTTCTTCTTTTGCCATCATTTAGTTTCCACGTTTCGTTGAAGTTTTGGAGTCTCGTTTCCCACTTGCGTAACGGCCTTCTGTGTAAACAGTCTGAGGCTGCAGCGAGGCCACGCGTCCTCAGCCTCCTTGAACCGCGCTGGTCGGTCCCTCAGCAAGGCCACGCTACGAACCTTCGTCCATGATGATGATGATGCTGATGATGAAATTCTAGAGAAATAGGAACAGCAGCTGCATCAGCTATTTCAGTCTAACTGTTATCATGTTATCACGTCTTATTCAGCTTCGTGGCCACATCAACACCAGCAATGTTATAGGTGTGAGCAGTGGACTGTTTAGTAAAATGTTTGTTCAACCACACCTCACACATACATATGTTAATTTAGATGTGACTCATTTCCTAGTGACTGGCTGTTGGCCGTGCGCTCGCGCAGCTGCAGCAACTGGTTCGTCACTGGTTTGAGGTCGGTGGAACCCGCTGTGTTCCAGGACATCACGCCACAGCTGTGTTTGATGCGCCTTGTTTGCCGACAGGTCTAGTAAATGCAGGACTCCCTGGCGTATTGTTCCGTGGGAGGAAGGCGAGGCAGACGAGGCTGTTTGTTCAGCACCTACCACTAACAAGACAATAGAAAGTGCCCGAACCAATGCAAACAAAGGCCGGGACAGGCTGCGCTCTAGAGACGGGAATAAGGATTAAACCTTCATTAGTGGTTTTCTTCTGCAACGTCAGGACAGCAGAAATAACCTGTAGTCCCAGTATTGGCACATGATCACCATTCATTTACATGCAGCTCACTGCACTGATGCACACACAGACAAAGACTGGAAGTCTAGTTTAGGCACATTCGCCTCTAAATGTCCTGCAAATGGTCGCTGACCGTCTGTTAAAGGATTCTTGAGTTGTTGTTGTTGAATTGTATTTGAAAAGGTGTGTTTCTTTGAACCTTTCACAACGAGCAAACATTTGAACCGTACACACATGCAGTGGTGTCTGGAACTGACGCGCTCTTCTTCCTGTAAATGAAATCGGATCATTGAAAACTTTTAACTTTCATGTGAAACTATCCACTTTTGCCTTTTCTGCTCCTTTTATTAGTCAGATGTCACGAATATGTAGAGCTGCACGAGGCGCCGGTGGCTGCGTCGTATCAGTGGCCGTCATCCTTCAGCCTCTGTTTATCTCTCTTCCCCGTTTTAGTGATCCAACATCTAATCCCTAAATGTGGGTCAAGCTAGAGAATTCTGAATCTGGGCTGCGGATATCTCATCATTAATCTACTTGTTTTCTCTCTATTTTTAAAAAAAGGGCAGTTTTTTGGCTGATTCCTGGCGACATCGTGCCTGTGTAGTCATGAATTGTTAATGTTTAAATGCCAGTGTCTGTGATATTTCCAAATTCTCGCTATCAAACAGTATTTCCAGTTTCTCTCACCAGTGCGTTTTTCCATGTAGCCCCACACAGATTCTTGCCCCCCACCAGCTGATAACATGATGGCTCATCAGCTGCAGTCAGTGACAATGCGAGGTTTGAAGCCATTAAGCAGCTTACAGGGGATGTTGCATAGAAACAAGAAGGGAGCAATGCGGATAATGAGCAGATGATTTGCTCCAATCCATTGATTTTGTTTGACAGAATGAGAGTGGGTTTGTGAATAACGACCAGTGACACGCTCCCTCACACACGCATACAGAAGCTTCAGGAAGCTGCTACTCGAACACTGACCATAGACCTGTGTTTTAAACTTATGATCACAGTCATCGGTGTTGTTATCTGCCACTTTACTGAGTACTTCCTCTGTGTCTGAGGACCCAGAGCAGCGCTGTATATAGGTGGTTTCCATTGTTGTCTCTACTTTAAATTGTGGACATATGTAGGAAAGAGGAAGCCTTTTTTACTCTGATTGCTGCTGTGTTGAAACCAGCGTTGTCAGTGACATACATACTCCACAATGTGAAATAAATGAAACAGAATTTTGGTAATTACATTATTTCACATGCAGGTACGAAGACGCAGTTTCTCATTCTCTCCCTCGGTCTATTTTTTTATTCAGGAACAATGCAGTCAGTCACAACATGCTAAGATAGTGGTGGTGTAGTAATGTTGTGACCTTTGGATGCTTTAATTACCTTTTAGCTGTGGTTCACTGCCAAACGTGTTTGTACTAATCATCATTTTATGACTCTGGCCTCAGTGAATAATTGAAAACACAGTTTTAAGACTTGATATTTGATGTCTTAGGCAAATATGCAAGGCCTTTTTGAAATAGACAAGTTTTTTGTATTATAGTACTGTGAATCACAGGTTTAAACTGTTTGTTCATTTAAGCAATAAATATAATATCTGTACATGTATTAATTGCCACCACAGTAAATGCCAGCGGCTGAGTTTGAAGGACAGACCTTTCCACAACATTAATGTGACCTGTTGGGTTTAATGTGACGGACTGGGACCAGTGCACATTGGACTGTGTGATTGCAGAACAGTCCTCACTGATCTGTATTTAATGCAGTGGCTGGTTTAGGTACGTGTTAATGACAATGTAGGTGTCATGATTTCCTGTCCACAGCAGATGTTGTATTTTGTATTTCACAACATGATCCAGATGTTGTTCAGTTGTGGCTGAGTCCTCTCTGTCTTGTTTCTTTTCACTAGGTGTTTGTAATGTGCAGATCCTAGGAACAGACCGGACCTTGTTCCCAGCATGGACTCCAAGAAGCAAAGTGTGATGCGGCAGCTCCGCCAGAAGGTGCTGCCACACCTCCGGCGAAGCAAGGCGAGTCAGAGCAAGCCGGTGATTCAGGTGGAACCCTCAATGGATAAGTTGATGAGTTCCTCCGTTCCTGACATGAGGCAGGAGTACAGCCGCGTGTCCTCCAGCCCACTGATCCAGCACAACAACCCTCCCTGCCGCAGCAGTCCCTCTTCGCCGCTTCTCAAACCCTCCAGAAGCCACGCGGGAGGTGGGAGTGGCCTGAACGTGGGAGTCGGGAGGACCGAGGACAGACTCAGCGTGCCCTTGGTCTGCAGAGACTGGGCTTCCTCCCAGGAGTCGTTCGGTAGCTTCTGTGAGGAGGAGAGGAGCTCTCCGGTGACAGAGTACAGACCTGGCAGAGGGATGGAGCCTGAGGAGCTGAGCCTGCCAGAGATGATGACCATCTACAGCCCAGACCTTCCCACTCTGGAGGTTTCCCAGCACAACTCACAGGTACAGGAACTTCATCTTAAGTCTAGTCTGTAGTCCCAGATACTTTGGTGATAAGAGTTGACTGTTAATAAATACCCTATTTTAACTTTTCTATTGCTGTGGCAACATTTGAGCATCGCTGTAGAACAACTTTAAACGGTGGCGTGTATTTTTACCTGTGACATGCAGGTGTAAACAGTCAGGAAGTGGCCGGATGACTGGTGTCAGGTGTATTTGCACTTGGAGGAGCTGGATAAAATCAACAGTATCCGGCAGCGCATGACAAACTTTGACTTTGTGTTTGTGCAATATTTTTGCATCATCAAAACACTCTGAGCAGAGGCAGCAATGTGGAGTTGAGCACGAGTGCAGTATTCAGCACTTGATAAAGTGTAAACTTCCTGTTTTGCAGTACTTTGATTAGCAAGAGGAAAAATTTTTTTATGAAGGCACATAAAAAATATTGCATCTTTATTGTTCGATATCTCTCATCATGTGCAGCACCAGCACTTACTGTCCAGGCTCCTTGATGCTTACATGCTCATTATTACACAGGTTGGAGGTTGTGAATAATTTAATCTTTAGATATCCCAATAAAATCACTTTTCACTTTCATTATTTGCATATGTTTTAACATCTGGTTTAACACAATGCTTATCTACAGTAGACCATAACATCAACACCTACTGTAACAGCAGAAATAACCTGCATGGGGGAGGGATGTCACTTGGCCTCTGTACTATTGGTGTACTCTGTACACCATTAAAATGAGAGACTAATGTGAAATCACATTTTGTTCCCAGTCATATTTGCCTTATGACGTATCTTAAGGCTCATGATTCAGTAAATATGTTCAATGGATTACTGTATATTATCCAGACAACAAACAAACTACGCTTTCATCATCAAGTCCCTGCCGAAGCTTTTTCCCTTCTTTGGATGAAAACTCCTGCTCCAACAATACAATAGTGCTGAATTATTTGTCTGGTTATTTTTTTGCAGTACTTTCACACATGGCTTCAGAGAAGATGAGTAATTTGCATCAGTCACATTTGTTTTCCCACAAATAGTGTGAGCCATATTTGTTGCTGAACCAAACCACAAGTATAAACCACTATTGACTAGGCACCAACACCTTTTGGTGTTTTTTTTACATTTGGAATCTTTTTTTCTGTCAAGGAAATTATCCTCACATCCTGTGCAACGTGTCTGCATGTATAGATAAGTATGTGACATCTATTCATCGGGTCTGATTTGTTTTACTATTAGTTTATTTCCTCATAGCTGCTGATTTGCATTAGGTTTACCTGCAGCATATTCTGTGTGAAACAAAAATGGGGATGATGAAATGTTTTACCTGCTGAACATCAACACAGATGTTGTCACGCGTGTACATGATGTCATTAACATGCAGCTCCTTTGGGGCCTATGAGCTGTTCACACATGCAGATAAAAACAAACTGGGCTGCTAACAGCTGACCTTCAAAGTGAATGAGAGCTGGCTCTGCAGCTTGCAATGTTGTCTTACCTGTCAATGTGCTGTATTTTGTGTCTGTGTGCGTCATAGAGCTGCTAACACACTGTAGCTGTACAGACAAAATAGTTTCAAGAGCAGGTTGGTCTCAACATGCTTTCAATAAAACGGACCAAAGTAGCGATATCCAGTTTTTGGTTACTGTGTTCTTTGGGTTAACTCTGTTCAGTCCCCAGGATGCAGGAATGTTTAATAACCGCCTGAAGGATTTGTATTCTTTGTTAGAAATTCCAAAGAGACATTGGTTGCCTGCACCTCCGATCTATCAGCAGACTCAAACTTCCAAATGTTTTTGTCTGGAGCTTTTTTCAAAATATAACAGTTGAGTTTAAACATGTATTTTTCACTCTCTTTGCAGTGTGATGATCATGTTTCAAATGATCAGGAAGGGGACGGTCAAAATGTAAGTGCTGCTTTTGTACATGACTTGTGGAGCTGATATATACAACATATTTTATATATATGTTTCTCATCTAGTATCATCCTGCAGGTGGTTTGAAGGAGTCTGTAGACTCTCAGGGTGCTGTGAAGTTTTGTTTCATTTCTGAGGCTTGTGCCGACAGCAGCATTACGTTAAAGTTTAATTCCAGGTCACAGTGCGTTCGTTGTGTGTCATCCTGGCTTCATTCGGCCTATCAGGTTTGGACACTGATCCAGGTCATGTCAGGCAGCCAGATTTTATCCACTGAAGATTGATTTGGTGGAGAGGTTTAGCAAATGCAGGTTATTTAGAGAATCATTCAGTGAATGCAGCATAAACATGTTTTGTTCTTAAAGGATGCTGCCTTTGTTTCTGTGTAAATAAGATCTAATGAATCTATTTAGTAAAAGGACAACACACTATATAGTGCTGTTCTGTGGAAAAGGCACAGGTGCTATATCAAGAATTTAAATAAAGAACCTTTGATTTTTGAGAGGATCAGGGGTTAAGATGATGGAAAAATGGATGGAATGAACTCGACCTTTTGAGGGGTGGAGTGTGGGTGAGGGTCTTAACCACTATAATAGTCTTAGAGATTAATGAACTTTGAAAATTCTGAGACTTAACAATATACATGGATAAGCATCCATCTTAGTACTACAGTGACATAAACGAAAATGTATTCATATCTGGATGTGGATTATGGATTAAATATGCTTGGGCTTTGCTGTTTGTTATTATTGATGTCAACTCTACTTATTGCCTTGTGTGTTCAGTATGAGACTGGGAGTGAAAGTCCGAGTGTGTCGGAGAACATCAAGGATCCTACCAGATCCTTCCTCCTCACAATCAGCCTGAAGGAGGGACGCAACCTGGTCATCAGGGACCGTTGTGGTGAGAGCAACGTGACACAGAAACTAGTTTGGGAGGAAATAATCTGATGCTTTAGTCTAAAGGAAATAACTTGTAACATTGAATGGATTTTCACATACATGCATGTACTGCAGTGAGTAGGTGTGTCTACACCTATTCATGTGATGTTCCATTTGCAGATGTTTCAACAGTTCTCTTATTATTATTTTTATATATGAGCTGCAAACTGTCAGAAGATTTGCGCGGACGATGGAGACGGCACCAAAAAACATCTCTGTGCCCTTTGCTGCTGCGTGTTTTTCCTTGTGCGGTCCTCACTTCGTGTGATTAACCTTGGCTCGTTAACCGTGACCAGAGATACCAGCTCGATTACGCGCTATGATACTGACTCCAGGGACACCAGCGACTGCTGAGTGTCAGGTTGGCTGTGAAAGTCTGACGTCAGCTGGGAGCTGGGTTTAACACAACATATTAGAGCTCAGACACAGTAAATGTACTGAGATTCTGTACCGTCACACAAATTACTATATGCTAAATAACCTGACATGACAAGGAAGGAAGAGTTTTACCAAATGATTTTTTTCATTTATAAAGTGTTTACCTTTCTTTCCTGTTTCAGCTTATTGATCGTGTTTGCAGAAGCCTTTTCCTCCGCAGAAGTAATCAGCTGTTTTTTGGCAGTTTATCCTATTCTTTCTTGCAGCATGTGAAGTGTTTGAGAACCATGATTCCCAGGTCTCTCCACAGATGTTCTGTGTTTATTTCTCCCGAGATGCAAACTAAAGCAGGGCCAACATTGTGAGAGCTGCGTGGCTCAGGTTACTGTAAGGCACAGCCCACGTCTAACGTCGCCTTCCTTGAAGGGCTTTGTGTGTTTGTCTGCATTTTCCCCCTCAGACGTTTTTTCTTTTCTTAGTTCTCTTAGCACGGATGTTGAGTTAATGACAGCCTCTCTTTATCGGTTTTATTTTGTATTGGAACAATGGACTTCAGGCCTTTTTTCATTTGAAACACAGTGTTAATATCATTGTTTTTCCTGCGTATCGCCGCACTTTGCTGGAGCTCATATGCTTTTCATTCAGGAAGTTGTGGTCGCATTAGTCGGATAGAAAAAAACCCCGGCATCTTTCAAAACACAAGTGATGAAACAGGCTAGTCCTCCTCGCATTTTCCTGTGTGATAAGAAATAGAAAGAAAGATAATAAGAAAGATTAAACAACTATTTGGCAACTTTTCTGTCAAATACCCAATAAATTGAGCTTGTACAGTCTCGATTTTCAGGCTAAATGAACAGCTGTGCATTAACAGAATAGACTCCACATCATCCTTACTCATAAACCCCATTGGGGTGAAAATTAGTTTCCTGGTGTATTGTGTTTATCTTGTGTATCTTTTTAAGGTACCAGCGATCCCTATGTGAAATTCAAACTGGATGGAAAAACCTTCTACAAAAGCAAAGTGGTTTATAAAAACCTCAACCCCGTGTGGAACGAGACATTTTCTCTACCTGTGAAGGACTTGAATCAGAGAATACACATCAAGGTACAGTAACTACTGCTCACATTATAAATAATTTTTGGACCGCTCACATTATATTTTGTGTTAAAAATCCAGTTTCTGCAAAAACATTGAATGCAGCCAATATTGAAGCTGTATGTGATGGGAAAGTGTGAATACTTTGTTGGGTTGTGTAGTGCAGTGTTTTGGGGAATTCCCCTCTTTGCATATATGATGGGAGTGAAAATAAGGCCTCTTTAATGTATGGAACCAGGAAACTGCTGTATTTCCACTCACCAGCATCAGTTTAGTAGCTTTTCTGCCACACTGGACAACTCAATACATAGAAAATCATTTTATTCATCCATTCTATACATTTCCTAGTACTATTTCATTTGTGAAATTAAAGTGCAATAAAGTTTCTGTATATTAAAATTCAGAATGAGGGGCAAAAACCAGCAGCGCTCACTGTTTTTGTATCCGTCTTGTGTGACATCACAGGTCTATGACCGGGACCTAACAACCGATGACTTCATGGGCTCAGCCAGTGTCCTCCTGAGCAATCTGGAGATCGACAAGTGAGTGTATTTAATCTCAGCGTTGCTGTCCTGAGTTTATCTGCAGACTGTGCTGTAAATACATCAAATAAAAGCTCTAATTTGCTATATTTGTCTCATATTCAGCTTTTTTATTAAAAACCCAAATGTCTACAGAAAACAAAAAGTGTCAAAAGCAAAAAATATAATTATATCATTATAAAGATTTTGTCTCCCTCCTTTGTTTCAGTAGTCCTACTTCTAAACTGGTGGGAAAGTAATGTGCCTGCTCCCACAACCCACATCAGCCACATAAACCACATCTGCACTAGTGCAGCAGTACAGTAACTAGTAGACTGCTGGCTACTTCCTCTCTCCTGTGTGAAACTGTATCACATTAGTGAAACCACAGTGCGTTGTTTAGTCTCGCTCGGCGCCACCTCGCTCTGACCCAGATTTGTTCAATTTTAACCTCCTACCTTTTTTTCTTTCTTCACTTCAGAGTCAGTGAATTGTCCCTGCCGCTGACGGACCCGGGCAGCCTGGAGCAGGACATGGGCGCCGTGTTGCTGAACATGAGACTGTCACACAGAGATGGAGACAGCAAAAGAAGCCACGTATGGCAGACTTGTGTTGTATTTCTCCCGGTCCATGTCTGTTTCGTACTAACCAAAGTTTTGCTTTGTGCCTAACATGCACACTCCTGTTGGCAGCGGTGGCACCGAAAACGAAGTGTTAGGGTAAGACATGATGGAGGGAACACACTGGTTAGGCCTATAGTCGTATTTACTTTGATTACCATGTTACAGATATGTGCCAAACATTGAATAGAGTTCAACCCAGTGCTCGAATGTAATGAGACAAATGGAGCTTCCAACCAAGTAGTTATTAGTTTCTATGATCAGGCTCAAGGCTTGACCTCATTCTGTTCAGCTCTGACATATCAAACTCGTATCACAAGGAAGCTGATCTGACGTCTACTAGTTATCTGTCATTCTTGTGTTCACCACAAGAGGGCAGCACAACACAACATTCTTCCAAAATCAAGCAGCAGTATAATTTTTTTAATTGGCAATCTATGTCCTAAGTGTTCGAATACATTTTCTTTATTCTGAAATCAACCAATCATGTCGGTGCTTATCTACCAAACAGTGAGGTGTATTGTTATTTTCCTTCCTTGCCGCAATACACAACTTAAATGCGTTGTGTATCAGGAGTCTCCTAACACCTTTGTGATTTTTCTGTTAACTTATTAAAGCATGGTCTTGATACATTATACATGCATGTATTAGAGTTTCCCTATTGCTGCTACAACAAATATATGGATAGTGTGCATGTGAAAACCCAGTATGTGATTCTGTGTGGGGAATTGTTTTCATTACTCTCCCTAACAAAGTCACCAGTTGCATCTTGTTTCTTCACCATCTGAGATTAATGCACATCTGATTGTTTTCAGGATGTGGCTCCTCATTTAATGGAAGATGTTCTTTTAAGCCACTGCTGGCTTTATGTGGCCTCTTAGTAAAATCTGGACTACACATTTAATGTAAAACAGTTGTTGTGAAGCATGCATGCATCTGATTGACGGCTGTGTCTAGGCCCTGTCTCTTCCTCCCTGGCTTCATACAGTACACAGTTGCGGGTGTAAAAGTTACACTAACGTATGGAGGAGTTTTCTGTTTCTATTCTATTGAGTTTTGTCTGACCTCCACTCTCCCCTCTCTGTGCCTGTCCTGCAGTCAGGAGCTGTACCTCAGAGCTGTCGCCTGGCAGATTCACTGAAGAAGAGCCAGCTGTGGACTTCTGTTGTGTTAGTGACTCTGATTGAGGCCCAGGAGCTGCTGCTGGACTCTCTGGGGGGTCAGCTCTTTGTTCGCTTCAAGCTGGGAGACCAGAGATACAAAAGCAAGGTGAAAGTTACAGCAGCATCTACAATACTCGCACAGAGCATAAAATACAAACTATTTAAGTGAATTTTAATGGCTTTTAACTGATAGTTTCTTTACTTGTTTTTTCTGACGCAGAATCACTGCAAAGTAGCCAACCCTCAGTGGAGAGAGAGGTTTTCATTTAACCAGTTTTTAGACAGTCCAGAAATCCTGGAGGTTGAGCTCTGGTCCAAGGAAGGACGGCGGACAGAAGAGTGTTTGGGAACGTGAGTCTCTTCAACCTCTCTAACGTATACTGTCACAAGCACACTTGTCTGTATGTTACAAAAGACAACACTGTTAGATGGTTAGACTAACACGAAAAGAAGGATCTGCAAACTTTCTGTTTCTGAATGATTGTGTTTGTATAGGTGTGAAGTGGACCTCTCCAAGATCGCGTTTGGTCGCAGGCAGCTGTTCACGCACTCCGTGGGCCACGGGAGAGGACGCTTGGTCTTCCTGGTCACGCTGAACACATACAGCGGCGTTGCCATTTCTGATCTCTGTGCGGCGCCACTGGATGAACCCCATGAACGACAGACACAGCTGGACAACTACGTCAGTATCTGTTCTGTGTTTAATGGTTTTCTGTCTGTACCCAATGCACACGTAGCATCGTAGCATGAATCAAGCTGTGATGCACTGAGACTACTGAGTCTGTCGCAGATTTCTGCATGTGATTCACATGTGCCTGTCCACTAAAGGAAGACTCAGAGTTGTGCCAAATTAGTGTAGAGATACCTGAGCTCTAGAGACATTAGGGCCATTATCCCATTTAAGTGAAGCAGCTGGGAACAAACAGATGGTTACTGAATTAAACATCTAAGTTATTGAGATTATTTAAGTAAAACCTGTTGCAGCTCTGTGTGTGAGGGCCGACAGATGGCAGTATCTAACTGTTAACGGCCTAAAAGCTCGCAGCAGTGTCTACATGTTAACTACAGAGACAGTTTTATCAAGATATTATTGTACGGGTCCTGCAATCAAAGGCCATGCTATAAGATTATGCTAAACTATGACTATGTAATATGACAGGAGCCGCATTCTTGTAACCATGATTTAATTTTACCTGCACCAAATTTGTCCATATTTTATTCATGTCATACTTTTTTTTATAGATTTTTACCCTTTTTTGTTATACATTCCCAGCAACCACTAATTTGATTTCATAGGAAAATGTAAAAAAAGATGCAGTGACTTGACACTTGTATGCATAATTATTTATTTTGTGCAGTTATATACTGTATACAGACTATTGTTATTATTTATGGAGCAGGGCTCGATGATTGATAATTTGACATGTTGGTGCACTCTGTCTAATACTAAATACATAAAGCCTGACCCAAGTTTGTAAGTTTGTGGCTTTATCACATTCTCACGGCTGTATGTTTGGAACTTCAGGCAACTCATGCATGTGGTCTTCTTACTGTCGCCACAGAGTCTGAAACGGTCCCTGACAAACCTCTGTGACGTTGGCTACCTCCAAGTCAAAGTTCTGAAGGCTACGGATCTAATTGCGGCAGACTTAAATGGTAGTTTTCCCCAATTATAATGAATTTTGTCTGTTTCCGAACCCATAAAAAAGGATTTGTGTACTAATGTGATGTTCTCTGTAGGCAAGAGCGACCCTTTCTGTGTGCTGGAGCTGGGGAATGACAGGCTGCGAAGCCATACCGTGTACAAGAGCCTGCACCCAGAGTGGAACAAAGTCTTCACATTGTCAGTTTGACTTTTTCTTTGAGTGCATGTTGTCATTGATGCTACAAGATGTTACAAATTGAAACACCGGGACACGATGCATTAATTTGAATACCTGACCTCCTTTCTCGTGGCCGCAGCCCTGTCAAAGACATTCACGATGTTCTGGTGGTGACGATCTTTGATGAGGATGGAGACAAGGCGCCAGACTTCCTAGGAAAAGTTGCCATTCCCCTGCTCTCGGTAAACACTAGCTCGCTCAGGAGTCCATCAGGCGGACGATAGACTAATCTAAATTAAAGTGAAGAGGGCGTTAACACTCCAGCCAGCTGAAGACTCGCTAAGATGTAATTCGGCACGACTGACGGTCAGGTTCATGGCTGAGTTCAGCACCTGGTGCCCTTTCTGTCCTGCAGATCCGCAGGGGACAGCAGATTGCCTTCCCTCTGAAGAAAGAGGACTTAGGTGGGCTGTCGAAAGGGAGCATCACTCTGGAGCTGGAGGTTATTTTTAACCCTGTAAGTGAAAGTTCAGCTTACAATGAGGCCATGAAGGATAGTGTATGAAAGATGGGCCCGATTCTCATTGCTTCATTCATTTTTCTTTTACCAGGTCAAAGCAAGTATAAGAACCTTTCAACCCAGAGAAAGAAGATTTGTGGAGGACAATCCCAAATTTTCTAAAAAGGTTTGACACCTCTCAATAAATTTGCTAAATAATCCATTGTTAAGGAATTTTCATAAATGTATTCTTAGGATCTTTTTTTCAGTCTTTGATTTGTGTTAGATTTTAGTGAAATTGTGTCCCTTTTTTAAATTGTTGACATTATATTAACAATAAACTGGGTAATATGGAAAGTATTTAACAGACCTACACTTGAAACAACATGAATCAGGGCAGGGATTAGAGGTCACTGCGCTCGGGTAACATTCCTGTGATGTTTGAACAATAAGAACGTAAAAGTAGAGAAACAGTTCGTGTTGGAGGAAGTGCATCTGTTACTGCATTTACTTTCAGTCAGTTTAGCGCCACCTGGAACCATTTCACGCAGATTCTCTCTGAAAGGCTCCGAAAGCGAGATGTTTGCTCGAATTAGCCGAGTTGAGCTTTAATTGACCTCAACTGTGACCTGAGTTCCCGTTCACTGTTGTGCTACGTTAGTTTGATATACAGTGTGGAGGACAGGGTGTGAGACAGGGTGCCTGACTGTCTGTACTCCCCACAAAGGCTCGTTGTTATTGGACAGCACGTTGCTCCATATTGTTGAAATTGCCAAAAGTCTCGGTCGACAAAATCAGGTCAGATTACTGACATTCTCTGTCCTCCTGATCACAATCCCATGCCCGTACATTCCAGCTGCTCTGGGTATTGCACTACCTGGTTGTAGGTGACCTGTTCAGCATGAATTGAATATGTGTGCTGTGTGTTTGTAACCTGTGTCTTCCAGGCTCTGGCCAGGAACGTGCTGCGTGTTCAGGCGCTGTACCGGGCCATCTTGTTGACTCTGCAGTACATCAAAAGCTGCTTCCAGTGGGAGAACGTTCAGCAGAGCCTGCTCGCCTTCCTGGTGAAGTGCTTTAAACTGCATATCGACACACTATCTGCGTTTTTTCTTTCCTCGTGTTTCCCCCCCCGGCTGCGGGAAAACAGCCGCAGTCTGGCCAACCCCTACTTGAACTGTACCAGTGAGATTCTTAATCAATGCGGTGTCGGGCTCAGCAGAAACACAGGCTTGGCCTCGGCTCCGAGTTGGAGTGGACGCTTTCAGCGTTCCGTGTCTTTTGAATGCAGAGTGCCTCAGCTGGAGAGAGTGGAGTCCCGGTGGAGCCGAGATAAAGTCTATTTTTGTTCTACTTGCCTGACAACTCATTAACCCTATGTCCAATCTGTGCTCGGTTTGATTTAGACCCCATTATGCCGACAGAAGTCCAATTAAAAGGCTCTTCAGAGATAAGGCTGGTTCTACATCCTGTCATTGTTCAATATAAGTGTTAAGCACGTATGAAGACAGAAACACAGAAGTAGCATTCTGGCCCCTGTCTTCAAAGTGCAGTTTGAAGTGGATGCTGTTTTTTTTTTTTTTTTATTGTCTTCTAGATCTGGAGCCATCAAAATGGCATACAGCAAGTTGTGCATTAACGATGCAGGAAATCAAGGTCATTGAAAGTTCTTTTTGTCTTTTCAGGCGCCCTCCTGTAGATGGCACTAAAGCTTTTCTCAGCATCTCAAAACTGTCTTAGAAAAACCGTCTTAGAGGAACTGTACGCCAGCCAATAGCACAGTTTGTTCAGTTTCCTGTGGAAAAAATGGGAGCTGCAGCACAGGGCTGTTATCCGAACAGAAGTCAGCGTCTTTGTTTCAGCTGTGGTTTGGACATTTTACTGTGTGATTGACAATTACTGTAGAAACCCTGCGCTCCAGCGTGAGGTCAAAGTTCAGTGTGTTCTGGAAACAAATGAACAAATGCCCATTACAAGACAAACCCTACTTTTTAATGGCAATTGATTGATGTATTTTATATTTAGCTCGTTTTTAGGCGTAATTGTTTTGCCTCATAGCGCAGACACACAGTCGTACAAGCATGAACAAGCACACAGCATGCGCACACTCATCCTCCCACTGCATCTCAGCGTTTGAAAGACAGTACCATCTGTACTCATGTTTTCACACTAACGCTCGCTGCCTTTTCAAGTCTCAGTGAGACCAAATGAATGCCTGCTTAATACCAATGAATTAAAGCTTCACTGTGCTTGACAGCAAACGGTGACAAACTACAGTACCTGCAGCATCTGCCGACAGTCACACAAGAGCTTCTCGCCAGCACAGTATACTTACAGTATAGATCTGTTTAATAGACATGGGAAGCCTCACTGTGGCTTTGTTGATCCATTTTTACCCTCGGAATATAGCTGATCATACTGTGACCTTTACGACCTCATCAATTTAAATTGTTTTCTTTTGGCATTTGTTCAGATAAAACCTAACTTCTACATGACAAGATTAGGAGAGCTTCCGTTCATTGTTACCTTAATTTACTCTTATGTATAAAGAGTTTATTAAAAGTTTAACAAGGCTAGAATTTAATTATCTGTTCCCCCAATCCAGCGTTAAAGCAACACCCTAACCCACCCCTATACAGAATCCTTCCTCTTCCTGCTAAAAGACTGCACTCACAAGCAATTAAAAAGTATAGCGTACAGTTCTGTACCTTTTTATGAGGTTGTCTGTTACAACCTTACGTCTTCTAGCCTCTTCATTAGGTGATGTTAACGCTATGCTAACGTTGGCTATATGCTACGCTTCGCTGAGCCTGTGAGTCCTCGCCACGCCGCTTCTGCCACACTAGCGCTGTTGCGTTTAACGATGTTCTCTAATTGTCACTGGTGGCTGCAGTAGCGGCTGTCCCTCCAAAGCTGGGATGTTCTGCCTCTAAAGCATTAATTGCTGTGGCTCTTGAGTTACCTCTGTGCCGTGCAAACCTCCAGCATTGATGTGGAAATCCCGCTCCATTCTAAAAACGTGTTTCCTTCTAATTCAGTAGCTCCTGCAACATTAGGTAGCGTGTGCGTGTGTGTGTGCGTGTTCTCTTATCTGGATTGCATTTCCAGATCCCTTTTTTCACTGTCGAAGCGGAATGGGCTGCTTCATCACAGTCTTTAAAGGCTGAGTATACATTTCCACCAAAGCGTGACTTGGCTTTCGCTCCGTGGTAGCTTTCCCAGTCATTACAAAGTCCTCACTAATAAAACATAACCCTTTCAGTCAGGAATTAGTTTCATCTCCTCTCCCAGGCCCTGTTTTGGCTTGCGATAACACAGACAAGAGCGTGCTTGGCTTTTTGCACATTAAAGCTGGTGGTGGTGGCTGGTGGGGGGGCATCTTTTATGTCAGTTGGTCCCCCATAGAAGAGTAATATCTTAACCAGATGTTCACTTCTATTTTTATTAGTATATAAAACCTTTAAACCCTTCCCCACGCCTTTTGGCCTGCTGCCGCTCTGGCCGGCGCTGCCTCTCTGACAGGATTATTTTAGACTTCCATTTAGCCGTGCAACCGAGACATCACGAGCCGTATGTCTTTATCCTCTTATCTGTTTTACCTGAGCCACGCACGCCTGCGACGTGCATCACGAGTGCCGTTATTTCATGCCCCCGTCTCCTCGCGGCTGCGCTGAAATGAGCGGTCAGCGACACGGAGGGGCGGAGGACGAGTCATTCCAGCTGAGCGAGAGTAGCTGCGGCAGAAGCAACAGCCTAAGCGCTGAGTGGTTGAACCAAGCAGCAGGGTCTCGGCAACTGCAGCTGAAAGACGTGCGTGAGCGAAGGCGCGGAAAGCGCGAGGGTCGTCCCGCGTTCGCCCGTCTGACCTCCGCCGCCCTCTGTTCGCAGGTGTTTGTGCTCACAGTGTGGTACTGGGAGTTCTACATGCTGCCGCTGTTCCTGCTTCTGCTCATCTCGAGGAACTACCTCCAGATCCGCTCCGGCCGGGTCAGTCAGGACGTGGTGAGTCCCGAGCAGCAGTCGCCCGTGTTCCTCTCTTTCAGCCCAGAGGCCTGCTGCCTCCTGTTCACACTCCTTTTATTATTTGGAGGGGGACAAAAAGATGTACCTCAGCCACATTTTGTTCTCATAATTAAAAGCTGGTGGGTTTCCATAGCAACGAACAGCACCTATAATACATAGTAATAAAATAACACATAATCCATAGAAAACCCACTGAATAGACTAATGCAACGTATCATTATAGCCTAATGCTAATTTGCGGTTCTTGTCCCTTTACGGAGGCGCGCTTTTTTTTCCCACTCCACTTCTAGTTATTGTCCTGAATTCGGCCTCATCTTCATCATAATTGGGCTGTTGCCTTCTTCTTGTTGTGACTGGTCAAATTAGTAAAAAAAAAAAGTTTATAGCACTCTGCTTTGAAAAGGTCATAATTCAAAGAGCTTTTTTTCCCCTAATGTGATTATAGCGTTGACAGTTCAGCACAGTCTATAGGTTATTGCAGATTATATACAAAAGCCTGTTCAGACAACGCTATGATACAATAATAGGACAAACAATAAATTATTATATATAATTAATCGTTCAGTTTTTAAAATAAAAGCGAATAGATAATCTTTTTATTGCCCAATGACTCAAACCGCACACACAAATCAAACCCTTCAGTCTGACCTCTGTTCAATCCCGTGTCTGTTTCAGGACACCATATATCTGGCGGAAGAAGACGAAGACGATGAGAAGGTACGAACCCGTGCTGACTGTTTATTCCTTGCAGTTCTTTGTTGACTTTTGGTTTCTTTGTGCTCAGTGAATTTCTCATGTTGACAAAGGTATCTGTCCATGATCTGTGATTTTCTGTGGTTAAGTACTTTACGCCGTACTAAGTCTTTTAATGTTTTTCGATTCCTGCCAACCACATATTTTGTTCTAACTCTGTGCTTCCCCAAAGACATTTGGGCTTAATGAAGACCTCACCGACCCGCTTCCACATGTCAAACACATTCATATGCTAATAGAGGGGTGGGGAAGGAGGTTCTGTGGCATTTGAGCAAGTCCCTGAGCTTAACACGCCATATAATACCATCAATATGGAACTAATGACAGCACTTAGACATGCTTTTTCAGAGCTCATTTTGGAAGTTTGTGTTGAAAGTGTTACAATGCTTTTAGACAATGAAATATTTCTTTACAGTGACAGCTGTTTATGGTGGATGTTTTGAATGACCTGAAACGAGTCCATGTAAAGTGGTTCTCATACTGGTTCTAGTGGGAACATGAGTCTGAAATGGCTGAAGTGGCTTAGTGCAGTGATAGATTATCCACTGAGATGAAACAAAATTGTCTTATAGTGTATGTGGTTTTCAGACAGATAGTCAGTGTGCATCTGGAATATCCCAGGTTTTTATCCTCCTACAGATCTTTTCCCAGGCTCAACTCCAAAGTCTGCATGGCGTGCAGCCAGCGATCGCTCTGTGTTTCTGAGCACACAGACATTCTGAGCAAACATGTATAACAGAGATCACATAGTGACAAAGACCAAGGCTTTGGCTGGTGAACAGTCCTCGCGAAATCCTCTACTGCCACACCGGCATTCAGATACCCCTGGTGTGCTCTTTAGTCCTGCAACCCACCCTCAGTGTCCCTGCATTTGATTTAGACAAATGGCCTTGTCTCTGTCTAAACTCTGGCTCTCACTCCGGAGATCTTCAGATCTTCCTCTGTTCGCTTTAAAGCCGCGCTTTCCTCCTGGGACGTGGACTAGCCTGAGAACGATACCTCTTCCCTTTTAATAATGTGAAGTGCAGGTCTGGTCTGAAGAGTCGTTAATTCAAGAAGACACTTTCAAAGTATCTGTCTTTATGTTCATATTTTTAGACACTCGTACGCAGAGCTGCATCAAATGAGTCTGTCAGTATTTTGTTCTTTTTACAGATGCTGAGATTGGCAGCAATATCGGTTTGAGAATGTCTCAATGATTTATAATAAATATATCTACAGTTCATCCTCAGTCCATTGGTGTGAAAGTATGTACGTTTTTCAGTCAGAATTCTTTTGGATTCTACAAACTGGAGCCAGAACATGCAAATGGTGACGAAGCCTGTGAAAATTCAAAGACACTGTGTCGACAGCTGGTGTCCTCTTAGTTGTATTTGTTTGGTCCTGCAGGAGTCAGAGAGGAGAGGCCTGATGGACAAAATCCACATGATCCAGGAAACCATCATCACCCTTCAAACCCTGCTGGACGAGGTCGCCTGCTTTGGCGAGAGGATTAAAAAGTGAGAAATAAAAGAATCCAGCTCACTATGCTCAGTATTTGTATGGCAGCTAAGTGGATTACAAATGTGGATAAGTAGAGTTTGAAAAGAACTGTAATTATGTAATTTTCATAAATGCATCACATAGCGAATATTTTACCATATTATTTTGATATGCGCTGTAATTATCCATTATAAAAGTAAAGAGGCCTCATTTGCATTTTGTGTGTCATGTTACTCATGCTTTTGGTTTTAATCTGTCAGCACATTCAACTGGTCTGAGCCGTTCCTGTCCACCTTGGCAGTCTTGGTCTTTGTCATCGCTACAGTCATCACATACTACATCCCATTACGTTACATAGTTTTAATATGGGGTGAGTGTCATATACTGTTTATTTCAATTCTCCCCGTTTCTTTCCTTATGTCACACCATTGTGTTATAGTCTCGTCCCCCACTCACTATTATCCATTTAATGTTACTTGGTTACTTAGTGTTTTAGTGGAAGCTTGCGCCGCTGCTTGTCTTCTATAACTCTGAACCTCTGCTGCGTAAAAAGTGAAAGTAAAAGGAGGGAAAAAAAAGCAAATCGAGCCACACTCAAAACAGTTTTAGACGGCATAAGGCTCCTCTGCAGGTTTTTGTTTGTGTGGAAACAGAGGCTGCAGCCACAACAGACTAGTGTTAATGATACGTTGGTGTGAATTTCTGTTTTAGGCATCAATAAATTCACCAAGAAATTACGGAACCCGTACGGCATCGCCAACAATGAAGTGCTTGATTTCCTGTCGAGGGTGCCTTCAGATGTGCAGAAGGTAAGCTCTGCCGGATCAGCCGGAAAGGAAGCCCGAAATCCCAGAGCCCGCTAGCTTTGCATTCTACGACAACAACTCCCAGGCATTCTTCCCCCATTGTCTGTATAATTAGCTTCATCTGTATAATTATGCAGGCCTGTATAATTTCTGTTGTGTTGTGGCCGTGGCACATCCCTGGTGGAGGTCTGCTGCTTAGCAGCTTTGCAGCGCAGGCTGTTCCCAGGCTGAAGCAGGAGCCAGGAGCGGCTGCCGTATCCTGTATGAACCCCACAACTTTAGCACAAACAGTGTAACAGTGGATGCACCGTATGCCCATCACATCCTGGTTTTATCTCGAACAGCTTCACAAGCACTTCCATGCGTTTTCTTTCTCCGTCCCCACTCTGCTCACGCTACACGCAATTGTCTCGGCCCCTCAGCCTCTTTGACCTCGTCCCTCTAAGCTGTTTGACCCTTTTGTCTCGCTCCCCTCCCTCGTCCAATGGCCTGGGTCACTGTGCGACTCTTCCAGTGCCTCAACCGACCGCTTGCTGCGATTCTCTCTGGAAGTAATATTCTGCTTGGAGCACGTCAGTCTAATTGAAGTTGCTTCATATTTTTTTTTAATGCTTGTGTGTTAACCTTTCTGCAGGTTCAATACAGAGAGACGCGAAGCGGTAGGAAGAAGAAAGTCTCTTAGAATATACGAGGAAAGTATCAAAACGGAACCTGATGCTCCTCAAAACAGCCGGAGGTCTGCAATATTATTTCTGGTTTGAATGATGTGTGGTGAGACGCCGCTCATATTGACTGGAATCCTAAGACCTTTCAACTTTTCAAGCTTACGCTGAAGACCCCACAGAGATCACTCACACATTTCACTAATGTGTCTGCCTTAATATTTCTAGAAGAAATTGTTATTATCATAGATATTTTATTGGATGTACAGTTTATTCTTTTAAAAAGAAACTTGGTCAGAAGCTGCTTTGTTTTATATTCTTGTCTGTCCTGAAATCAAGTCAAATATCTGATATGTCCCATATTGAATGTACTGTACATGCTTGGTTTTTAAGAATTGTATGCAAACGTCATCACACAACATGGAGACTTTGATTCCATCAAGTTGACTGCATGGCAGTCATCCTAACAAATTCCTTTCAGAGTTAAATATCTTGAATTTAAAACCTTGGGTGTAATTTTGAAATGTATCTTGCAGTTAAATCATACAACAACAAATCAATAGAGGCAAATATTATGTATCATGGTCTCTTTACATGTATTTTTTTTTTTTAAGGCTACGTGTGCATGAATTACTGACTTAATGCCTTTTACTGAGACAATATGGACTTTCTTCATTTACACAAGCATGAGTGCACGCATTTTGCTTTAGATTGTCATCCTATGGAGAGGATTAACTGCACACTATGCTGTGTTTTGCTCTTTGTATCAGAGTGCTTCACGGCCAGATCACTGCACACTTGATTTTCCTTCATCGACGCTGGTGAAGGCTTTCATTGACTGTCTTTCATTCCTGGGAGCAAATAAAACCACTCACTCAGTGCATCCTCTTTCATCAGCCTCAGGTCTGTGCTGCATCTTTTTTTTTTTTTTTTTTTTTAAATTCCCCCGCACCCCGCGTCCGTCCGTCCGTCCTCTCGCTCCTCCCGCTCTGCGGGATCGTGGGCGTCTAGCAGCTCAGTGTTTGAGCCCCCTTCTCTTCATTAGGCTTTCATGAAGCGAGGCGAGACTGCGCGAGACCTCACCGGCGCCCGGGCTCCCCGCTGCGGCGAGGGCCCTTGGGCGTCGCCGTGAGCAGGAGGACCTTGGCGACCTCCTCCTCAGCTGCTGCGACAATGTGCCTGCAGCCAGAATCCTATCGGGCGCAGCAGTCGGGCCAACCGCTGGTGCAGGGCTAGCCGCTGCTCAGGAGCAGAAGGGTTTCAGAACCAGCCACGAGCAACAACAGCCGCACCAATTTAGGGCTTGGATCGCTGGAGTAGTTAGATGTTGGTATTCAGAGTAAAACCCTGAGATTTATGGCTTTTAAGTCAGAACACGTGGGTTGTCTTGTAAGAAAAACTAGTAAAATTACAGCAACAGCGCTCTCAGTAAATACAATGAGCTCATCTTGATTTTAGCATGAATCGATACACCTTTTTATATAAAATATTGGATGATTGAGCTCAGCTACTAAAGAATTGGTCTTGGATGTATAAAAGCCTGATTTAAAAGTTCCTCTAGAAATAAACCAAATACGGTCATCGCAATAGACACATGCACCATGCACAATGTTAGTGATTTATATATGTCAGCGCACGAGCTAATGTCATGTGTCCAGTTGTCTTCAGGACAGAAGCTGTGAGGTATGTGGCAAATGATGACCCGTGTATCTCCTCCTCTAGTTACAGTGTTGACTTAGGTATTCAATATTAATAACCTGCTGTCAAGGACACTGGAAGGACGTCTCAATTTGACACTTATAGGTTTGCCATGAATATGTATAGGCAGCGAGACACTTCAGAATTACCAAGTAAAATGATGGTTCACACGTGGGGCTAATGTGATGTGGCACATGCATTCAGATGAGCCACAAATACAGCAGCTGATCGGTCTCCAAAGGCTTGTTATAACTCGATATCAGACCCGTGGTGTGGCATGTAAAGCTTCACAGAAGGTGTGAGTGTCTGTGATTACCCGTTAATGGTTATTAACTCATTGTTAACTAGTAGTATGATTGACCGTTTGTGACTGTGGATGGATGAGTCTAATGGGCATCATTGTTTGTAGCTGGTTCTCTGCATTAAGCATCACTAGTGAGCAGTGGGAGGCTGTTTTACACTGACAGCCCAGCTGGTTGCGTGTCATTTGTGTAGCGTGTGTCAGTGTGGCTGCTGGTGGTAATTGTACACTACATGCACATATTTGTAACAATATAGTGTAACTCCAGAATAAATCTGTGATCATATCAGTGTTGGTAGCTTGTACTGATTGCGCTGCGTTCTCCAATCAGGAGCTTTTCTGTTGACTCGTGCCTTTGTTTCCAAACGCCGCCACTCATCACAAGAGATGTGTAATTACCACGCAATGGTTGTGTATCGTTGTAATTACCGCCATTGCTGCTGACCTCGCGCTGGAGACTGCTAAAACTGCTAATGTGTTTTAATGAAGAGGAGCCTTTCAGAGTGCTGGGTGGGAACTGAAGTCTGCCTTGACAGTTAATGGCGTTGAAAATTCACGTGTCAGTCAGGAATAAAAAGCAAGTCATAACTGACTGTAGGTAAGGAAGAATCACATATTTGTGGGGAATGTGTGTTTGGAAGAGGCATTGTGACAATACAGACCTTCCACGGTGCCTCCTCGCCGCTCCCCCATAGTTCTGACAAGCCTTCAGGGAGTTTGGGTCCACACAGATCACAGACACGTACTGGTTGTGCTGCTGCCCGGAGACTGCAGGCTAACATCAAAGCCCTTGGTCCACAAGAGCCCCAGGCTACAAACAGCTGACAGCTCCTGACAGAGGCTATGAAGTGATTGTGTGAGCGAGACTAACTAGCTAATACTAGATTGGTCCATTCTTTGTTTTTATTGAGAATATTGGAAGGTCTTCGTTCAACCGTAAAACAAATTGTTAGAATAACGCACACAAATGTGCATCTATTAGATCATCACAGCGTACAGTACAGTGCTTCGACTTACGTAATGGTCTGTGCATGACAGCAGACCTCGCACTGCCCTCCAACAAAGGAGAACAATAACTTTTTTTTTGTGTTGCCATATTTAAATCTTCTGAAGTGTATTTTTGTCTATAGCTTTTACTCAGGCAGGATTGGCTGACGCTGAGGATGCGACTGATTCACTCATCATTTACTATCAAAATTTAAACTAATTACATGAAAAGGCATAAAGTGTCCGCATCATTGGAGGACGGTAACCTTCTCCTCCTCCTCCTCTTCCTCATAGTCTTCACCACCGTGGTATCAACGTTTTCGCTTGTTTTGTTTCAAAGAAAGAAACTTTTGCTGCACTTCACTAATCCCCATGGGGAAACTCTGGGCTGGTAGACTGCTGCTACCTTTAAAGCGTTCAGGGATGGATGTTCAGTGTTGTTCAACATTTTGATACGGTGTGTGGCAAAAAGGAAGCAGGAGCTGAACTAGTTCACGGACGCGTCTCACTCACCACTATCTGCAGTAGGGTGATGGTCAGTAACATGGTGAGTACAGAACTGTTTAATTTTGTTATGAAACATCAAAATGTTGAGCCAAACTAAGCACTTCATTGTTTTAAAGGGCCACTTTTGTGGAAACGCGAGCCTCAGCGGTGGTTTCAGCAAACTTCGCTCAAGCTGAAGAACATAATGCATTTGTTGAGAACTGTTTTCCGCTGTACGTAAATGCACATTTACCGTGTAGTGGTTTTAAAACATCGTCATCAATCACACTCCCACAGTCAGAATGCCGGACGAGGTCCGCTGATGTTTGTCTGTCGCTGTTTGGAACGGTTTTCCATCTCGGGCCGAATGGAGAAGACTGGAGGCGTAATCAACAGAACGCTCTCCGGCCGCGTTCAAGAGCAGCTCGTGAACAGCTTCTGATCGAACAACTTTAGTTTCAACCCAAGCAGGAGAACCACCCTGGTGATGGTCAGTGCTGCAGGCCGTGCTGTGGAACATCATCCACGCGTCTCTGAGCTAATGAACCCATGTCTCGCAGTGGAGGGACTTCTTCCAAACCGGAGGGAGAGGTTTTTCATGAAAGACCAGATCCTGGTTTTCCTGCGACTGGGAAGCTTCAGGTCTGCTGGGGGGGGGGGGGTTCGTAGTTTGGGGTTCACTCATGGACCCAGATGAACCTCCACATGAAAACCCATGCTTTCAAAATGTCACCCCCCTCCAAAAAAAAGTTCCTCTGTGTCCACTGTACTGTAAGCGTGAACGGCCACATTTGCTTCCTTTGTTCTGCCACCGTTTTCCAAAGCGCGCGCTGCATGTTAAAATTAAATTTGTGTGACCCAAATGCCGTTCCCCTCTCTCTGATGACCGGCGTAATTGAAATCCCCTGTGCGCCTTTTTACGACAAGCTGTTAAAGTTGTAGCAAAAGCTGCGTGTCCCTCTGTGAGGATGATAGACGGCCTATTGAAACTCTTGCATATGTAGAGGATGATAATAGGTTCCTGTGGGACGTGTTGCTGTGGCCGTGCCCAAGATGGCTCTCGAGTCAAAAAAAGGAATACCAAATGATATGAAACAGTACGAGCCATTGTACAAACCGTGATGGCTGCTCCTCCATTAGGGACCCTCGCATGGGGGGGTGAGTAACAATTGTTTACTGATCCACGCATGCTAATTCATGATCTCTTTGATTTTTTTTTTTTAGTCTGCTAGTACTCAGTAAACTTTGGTACCCTTTTAATTTTCTGGTGTGATGATGAAATGAATGGACTGATCCAAATAGAATTTATTCCTCTCAGTTCTTCGTTTCACCCCCTGCTCCTGAATATACTTATAATTTACATGTTAGAACACAAAGACTCACTGTCCATGCACAAACTAGCCGAGTCCAATGCAAGTCGTCGACTCTTTGCGCGGCTTTCGGTGTCAGATGTGTTTTAGCCCCGTGTGTCCAAGTGCAGCTGTTTATTGCCTTTTACCGACGTACGCTGGACGTGTCTGATTGTCTTGAAATCTAATTTGTTCTATTTAATTATCGCGCATAAACCCGCGGCCCCTCCCTCGAATCCTGGCCCCGTATAAAGTGTACAGATGAATTGTGAAAAGAATGTGTGTTTTCACTCAGACACCCCGACCACCCCCCCCCCCCCCCCCCCCCCCCCCACCACCACCCCACCCCTCTATCTCATCAGCCACCGTGATTAAGGTTTGGCATTGGGGATTGTGCTGTCTTTTTGGAGAGATATTTCAGCTGCATTTCTGACACTCTGAAAGGAGAGGAAGATAAAGGAGGCGTCGGGGGGAAAAACTCCTTCCCGTTGTGTGAGTCCTAGAGAGGGCCTTGAACCCTGCCATTCACGCCTTTCTCTCCATCAGCTGAGTCTAATTGCCAGAGAGGACAGGAGACCCCGGACCCGATCGTTCCTTATCCTCTTTAGCGCTTTCAGGCGAGTGAAAGGCGAGCTTCTGCTTTTGATCTTTTCTCTGATTCGCTTTTTCTTCTCTGTCATCCCTACCATCCTCTCCTCAGGAGTGACACCAGCTCCTTTCAGCGCCTGCCCCCGTCTCCATCTGCCCAAAATAATGACCAAGGCCCAGGCATTATTAAACAGAGGTGGAGAAGGGAGGTCAGCGCTGGGAGAGGGAAAGGGAGGTCTGGACGGGGACTCCAAACCCGTCTAAGGAGGGGTGCCCCTATTCCAAATCTACTCCGTAGCCTCTCTGTGTTCCCCCAGATTCATCCCTTACAGTTTTCATGGCCTGAGCCTGGAGAAAGCCTTTTCTTCAACAGACCACAGACGTGAAGGCTCGTCCTTTCCCAGAGGGACTGCTACAATAAGACCTCAGGCTGCTTGAGACAATGGGGGCCTGTGTGATCTCTCAGTCAGGCTCAGGATGAGATGATGCCTTGCTTGCCAGTCCCATGGGAGGGTAGACCCAGTGGTCATTGTTGACAGCTAATGGACAGCAGCTTTCCACTGGCAGGCCCCCCTGCAGACTGTGTCACTTTAAGTTGCTTAATAACAACACTCAGGCGGCACCGGCACAGGAATTCTATCAAGAACAGCAGTTTGTTTGCGGATGAAAATCATTCCCCTCGCAAATCTCAAAAGCTAACACTGGGGGTGATCGAGTGAATGCAGCCTGTGAGCAGAGGCAGCATTATAACTGGCCGTATGTGTGAGACGAGCACAATCAAATACTTCATTCGGCCAAACAACAATTTGTTTTTGTTAAAATGGGACAGAATAATGATGCTGAAGCTCAAGGGTGAGGAAGAGAAGAACACACACACACACACACACACACACACACACACACACACACACACACACACACACACACAAAGGTGAGGATGCACATGTTGTGTCCTGAGTGGGTCCGAACAGTTTCAAAGATCCCAAGTCAATAAATAATTGCAGAACATATTTCATATTGATCATTATTCACACTGTATGAAGGATAATTGTAATGATAGTGAGGTCAGAGTGAGGTGCACAAACACCAGCAGACCCACGAATTGGGCCACTTGAACAGATGAGTGAAAAGGAGCAAGATGCTGCCTGTGATAAGGTCCCTCTCCAGATTTCCATACACCTCATGGCAACATACAGTAGTAGATAAATGCCTCCGCCAGTTAATCTGCTCAGATGCTCTGAATTCACCTTCAGGAAATGTCTCTGTGAAATGAGAGAGAGACCTGGGCTTATCTAAATTACAGCAAAGCCTGGCAGCGGTAAAGTGTTTATTCCATGGTGTATCTGATGGAGAGGAAAAACGCCGCATTTTCCTTTCTGTACGTTCTCTGCTTTCCCCCTCCTTTATTTTTTTATGTGTAGCAGTGAGTGGCTCAGGGCAGAGTGTGATGGATCCTGGAGTGCAGCAGAGGAGATGGAGGGTGGGAGGAAAAGGGCAGAGTGTTAGGTCAGGCTGATAGAGATGTCAGCATTGCTTCAGTAATCTTGTGACGCCTCGGAGAGCGGCGAAGGAGGAAAAAAAAGCATTTTAAAGGGAGGGAGGCGGGCGGAGAGGGGCGGGAGGCAGGACGGCTGAAAGACCAGCAGCTTGGTGACAGCAGCAGCGGAGAGCACCCCGACAGCAGCAGCGGGGGATGCTGGGAGGGGAGGGGAGGGGGGGGGGGGGCTGCTCCGTGTGGCAGAGGAGGAGGAGGAGGAGGAAGGGTGGAAGTGAGGAGTAGAGCCGGGAGGGAAAGATGATCTTCAGTTACACATTATAGCTGATAGTTAACCCTCCTCTTCTCAGCAGTGTGTGTGTGAGAGAGAGAGCGAGCGAGCGAGAGAGGGAGAGAGAGAGAGAGAGATGAGGCACTTGCCAACACAGCGGAGGACTTAGGCCCGGTCCACCTCATTTAACATCTCCAACAGGCCGGAGCGTTTTCCTGTTGTGCCAAATACAATGAAGCCTAATGATGAGCACCAGCACACACTGTCAGCAGCTCCGCGGGACCCTCCCCATAAATGAACCTACTACAGTAACACGCCGTTTGTTTCTAATAGCTCGGTTTTTCTAGAGATCACTTTAAAATGCGTGTATTAAACGACTGCATTGGCTCATGTCCACTCCAATAAACTCTGAAGCGAACCCTGCATGTTCTGTGGGCTGTTTGCAGTGTAGCATTGCATTTCACGGGTGACCCGGTAATGAAATGTGATTCAGGCGCAAGATTGGTATCTGCGGCGAAACGCCGCGCGCCGCCGCCCAGACGTCGCCGTCTGCGCGCTCCCGCGCCGAAGTGCGAGTCGCCGCCGCGCTCGGCCCTTTTTTGTCCGGGACAATTATGTTCACCATTAACACGCTCGCCTCTGTTGTTGCTCACGTCAATTAGAGGTGGCCGGTAATGTGAGCTGATGGCGGTGACGGCGCGGAGGGATCTAGTGGCGAGCGCGTGGGCGCGTGGGAGGCAGATTCGTGTCGCGGCCAAGTCCGGTTGTGATTGAAGCGTTTTGTGGCAACATGTGGTGTGAGGTAACTTTGCTCTTTATTTTATAGTTTGCACTTAATTGCCCTCGTGCCTCAAAAGCCGAGCATCTCTTGTGGTGATTTGTGAGAGCCGCGGAGGAGGCTGCTGGGTGCCCGTCGCCGGCACCGCCGGCACCGGGACGTACTGATGGGAGAGGCCGCTGATGGCGTGCGCCGCGTCTGCTGGCCGGACGCCGGCAGCGCTGCGTTGCCACCCAGGGCATCACTAATGCTATTACCTGGGGGCGCGCGCACGCCGCTCTGCTGTCCTGTCGTCTTACGTTACAGTCGCTACGGCTTAATCCTGCCGAGGCGCGAGGACGTCTCAGGGAATGTTTCCCTCACGAAAAACCAGCAGAGACGCAGCCGGTCGTTCATTGTTTTGCGTCTTTATCTGCGAGAAATATACATTTGAATTGAGACGAACGCTTGCGAACGCATCCCCCCACAGATCGAAATGAATACAACACGAAGCACGCGGGCCGGGCAGTGGAAACGTTCCACATGTTAACCAGCTGACGCCTCTTTACACCGAGATGAAAAACATTTTAAACTGGGCCAAAGAAATCTGTCGAATGGAGGGAGCTGGGGGAGAGTGGGGGAGGGGGGGGGGGTGTCCACATTCCCAGCGTGTCCAGATATGACAGGCCTTCGCCCAGGGCCGGGCGACGCAGCGACATTGTGCGCCTGTCATAGTTGCCCTTCAACGGCAGATGAAGCTGTCAGCGGGACGATGACTTTATTCTGACAGCCACTCCGCCCTCTCTCTTCGGCGCGTCGCGGATAAATATGTTGGGTTTCAAAGCTGCCAAGGCAGACGTTGGACAGTGGGTCACGGGGCCAAACGCGCAGCAAAAGCATTCCCTTCCCCTCGTAACCTGTTCTCAATGAGCCTGGTCACCTCGCCGGGGCACCCATTCAGCGTGAGCCATCCAAAGGGCCCCGGGGCCCCAGATCTCACACGCTGCCTCTCTCTCCCCGTGACAGCCATCACTCTCTCTCTCTCTCTCTCTCTCTCTCTGTGCTCTGTCTGTGTCGCACACGAGAGCCAAAAATACCCTGCGCGCAGACAAACTGCGATCCTACCAAAACGTTTAAGCCATTTATGACAGATTGTGATCGAGTCTGATGAGGATGAAATGACTTTTTCCCCCATCGCGTTTCCCTTGATGCCGAAATCAAATTTCACCACGCAGGTAACAGAGGAGCACTGTGGTTTTTTTTATTATTTTGCTGCGTGCATGGAGCTGACAGCCCGTCTGCAGTGCGAGCTCCTCTGAACTGTGCAATGCACACATCTTGACACTCTTTTCCGCTCAATTGATCTTAACTTTGTCAAATAATTAAACCTAATGTGAGAAAGCGACTGTGCTGCTGAACTGGGGGCTTTCATGTGACTAGTTTATACAAAGTTATTCCAGCAATAATCTGCAAAAAATAAAGCGTTAAACTCAGGATGTTTAATATGCAGATCATTGAAACCCTTGTCTGTGTGTGTGTCAGTATTGTTTTAAATAGGTTGTTTTAATAGTTAGAAAATTGATAGAAAACATACTGACAATTCCTATTATTGACACAAATCCTTTTTAAATAATACTGTACATAAAAACATCCACTAATATCTATCAAAACATGATTTTACCGAAATAAAGTCACACTGAATATCTTAGGACTTTTGTTCAACTAAAGCTGCTTTGTGACAAGCCGTTGCCATAGTAATTAACAAACTATTCATATTTACACAGAAGCCAAAATTCCCAATTGTCAGACTGGGTTCAGCTGAACTCCACGTTAAACAAGAGGCTTCAGCTGTCGCCACACGAGGTGCGTGTGTTCCGCAGTTACTGTCTCTGTAACAACGCTGTTTCCTAATTGATTTGGAAGCAGGTAAATTCAGAAAACGAGCTACAGTTTGAAACTGAATGGACGTGGGATCATTCTCTATGATAAGCACGAAGAGGAGAGACTAGTGATGTGGGAATAACTGATACCGTTAATGTACACATGGACATTAAATTACTGTTTAAAGGAACATAATAGATAGATTATCTGTCAACATTATATATGTCACATATACATATCATCATTGCAACACTTGATCAATTGACTTTATCCATCACTCACATGCTATGTCATATGCTATGTGTTTGTCAGTAGCATCAGTTGAATAGGCCTGTACACAGGACCACCACGAGAAACGGATGTCATAGAAAAAATCAGTCTCAGACAACAAGAGGGAAAAGAAAAACTTTGAAATTAGCTGCATACATCATAATGTTCACTTAATTCTGCATTATGACCCACTTGATTCAACATGGATGCAAAACAAAACAAACAAACAAACAAAAATCTGCATCATTTGCAGAGTTGACAACCATTTTGATGTGAGACCAATGTGCTTCATTACTTTCATTGGGTTCTGCAGTACGTGACCCATATCCCGAACCATCTGCTGCAGCTACAGACCAGAAGCCAAGAGAAACAGATTAATTTAACACAGCAGAAGAAATATAAAATGATTTACTTTTATTATTTTTTATTATATTACAGATGTCAAAAAGAAATATTCCTGTCGTGCTCCAGTTTAGGTACATTTCACTTACAGTACACTGTTATTATGTAACAGATGACAGCCTCCTATTATGTAACCCATCTAGATAGAGGGATTCTCCTTATATACAGGCAGCGGTTCTGGATTAAAGTCATTTTCCATTTATTCGACATCACATCATAGACTTAAACCAAAGACAAACCTACATTACACAGGATGATATTATGAACACATTTTTTAAACTGCCTGAACGATTGCAGTGCCTGTCGACTAATGGGGTCTGTGTACAATTCAGCAGCATGTTTAAATGCACACACACACACACGGACGTGCAAGGCACAGAGGGAAAGTAGGACTTTATAGCAAAAGTGTCCAAGTAAGAGACTGAAACCTGTTCTGTTTGCAAAGCAACGTCTTCATTTGCAATGTGCAAGTGCTCACTGAGTATTTTTTTACAAAAGTTTTTCATGTTGCCACAAGTTGCTCCTGATGTTAGATTTGTTCTTCAGTCCTTCGCGACCCAGTCGCAACACAGCCCATCCAGGCCGTAAAGCACACAAATGTTGAATTACAACAGGTTCCGTTTAAGGAATTCAGTCCACTTACTCATTCACTTTCATTCAATTTCCAGGCAGCTAACAAATAAGATTACAAACAAGCAGTAGTCGGAGAGATCAGGGGGTCAAAGGTCAAAGCACACAGACACTATTCCAGTGACCCATGAATGATCACCGATGATTAGCAAGTGCTGAGAAGTAAATCAAATCCGCTGCCTTTGTTGGGAACACCGTGACACTAAGCTACAGAAAACCCAGAGGAACACAACCCACAAACCCTCTTCTACAGATGTTCCTTCATGCGTTGCTGCCCACGCCTGAACCCTGTCCATGAGCCTCCGCTGCTCCCCACAGACGGCTAAAGGCTAACTGTGCAACTTTTACTCACCTCACAGAAAATCTGTTTTCAGTCCAATATAATAAAAAAGTTGCATGCATGAAAAAAATGCTTAGTGGAAATTCCGGTTCCCTTCGCACCTCACCTTTCGATGCGCACCAGACATTTCCATGAGATCAAACACTCAGCTCGCGTTGGTGTGACTTCACACTCGCAGCTGCTGGCTCATTAGATCAGATGAGATTAGACCTTCTGTAGCTCACACAGCAGCAACAACATTTTACTGAGATCATTTTGTGGATGTATCATATATTGAGGTGTTTTTATATTTTTAGTTGGTTCTCGCTGTTTTCCTAAAACATAAACAGAACATTATGTAAGATCAAATGCTGCGCTTAAATGTCTGTGCCCATAGTAAGCCATTTGTTTGGGCAGAAAGAAAAGACGGTGGAGCCACTGTAAGCCGTGACATACAGTACTGCTCTGTTTAATTCATTAGTACAGTAGCTGATATTGTGCATCAGCATTAATACGTTCACCTGTTTGTTTAGATGCAGTGAATACTGGCCTGCATGAGGAGACGCGTCATGATCAACAGGTGTCAGGACAATGTGTGAGACCTACTGTAACAGTGTGTGGCTGCAGACAGACCAGAGCTCTGAGCTCTGCCCCCCCCCCCCCACACACACACACATCTAGATCAGCTTAGATCAACAGACTTATAACATATTCTAAGAATGATAAATGCTTTGTTTAGAGACTGTTGTGAGACCTGCTGTAATGTTGTGATTAACTCTGTAGACCTCTGTAGTCTACAGACCAGACCGCACGCTGCAGCCTGGAGCTCTGAACAGTGAGCTAATAGGAGGACTGAACAAGAGCCCACTTCCAGTTTTCGTTTTCACGTTGACCTTGGAAACATTTGCATTATGAAAATGTGCTTCAGATAATGGCTGTGTTACATAACTAATGGTGTGTCCTGGAAGACGGAACGGAGAGCAAGGCAAAACTGTGAAGTTAGTGTTGCAGGGGCCTTTTCGAGATGCTTTTCCAAGGAATGTGGAGGCAGTTCAACATTCGGCCGTTTCCTTTAGATCTTTGATATCAACAGATCCCCAGTGAATCCACTGAAGTCAGTTTTTGTCTCTGCTCTCGTCCGACTCCGCCATACTGCCCCGTTTATTTATCGACCTCGTATGATTTTTTCCCCCCCTTTTGTTCCAGTTTCTCTTTCAGAGGAAAAACTACTTTCCCCCCCCAAAAAAAGAAGATTTGCATCTTAATAGATCTTAGCAACAGCAGAGGCCCTCTCAGCGCTGTGCTTTTCGGTGTCTGGGGTACGGCTGCAACACTGCATATTAAAAACAAACAAAAAAATACTATTCTGCGAGCACAGAAAAATCTATTGTGCCCTCTGCTAGATTAATACTGGTTCCAGGAAGCTTGTTTGGATTGTGGTGTAAAAACAGATCACTGATAGCAGTGTATTAGAGAGGGATTAACATGACTTTCGCCCTGCTTTCAGTGCACAATAAGCTTTAATCTAGGCTCTGACTGGGAGGCTGGACTGCAGAGGCTGGACCAATGGGGTGCTGCAGAGTCTGCAGCATATCCCCACCCATGCATGAGTGTGTCCTGTGCTGCTGGTGGTGGTGGTGGTGGTGGTGGTGGTGGTGGTGTGTCCAGGCCTGGCAGCAGACTGCAGTGACAGACGCACCCCTGGGATTCCACCTGTCAGCCGCAAACACGCTAATCGACAGGCCTCGTATAAGATGAACTCCCCGTCACCTCTCTGTCAAATCTTCATCTTCTCACTCGTCTGACAGATTCCCTCTGCACCCCCCCCCCCCCCCCCCCCCCCCCCCCCCCCCTCACCACCCTCCTGTCATCCAACCCAAACCCCGCCCAAGCGCCAGCCTGCACTCGGCGCACCAACATCGACGGCTGCACCCCGGCCGCGCTCATTCTCTCGCTTTTAAAACAGGGCCAAAGAAATCGGAATGGAAAAATGTATCTGCGCGGCTTCTTCCTGAAAGGAATCCCACCTCTTCACCACCTCTCTGCTTTTCAGCTTTAATGTGACAGAGGTGGGCTTTAATGTTCGGTAGTAATTGGGAGGAGACGGAGAGAGCGTTTGGGGAGAGGAGGAGGAGGAGGAGGAAGGGTCATGGTCAGGTTTCTCATGGAAGTTATTCTGCATCTGTCTCTTAGCAACGACAGTCCGCTCTTTGTACAGTCCTTGAGTTGATTGGTGCGTCTTCCCAAATGCCCCCCCCTCCCCTTCTCGGTTGCTGAAATGGTTTGCGAGGGGGCTCCTCGGCAGACAGTCTTCCTCTCATAGTCACTGCTTTTAAGATTTTGTTTCCAGATGGTCTCCTTGAGGCGTGGCGCAGTCGTCGGAGCCGCAGCGAGAGGAGAAAAAATAACAAACAAAAAACAATAAGACAAACAAAAGCCAAATTTAAAACAATGCTAAATATTGTCAGCGTGTATTTGAGTTGAATGCTCCCTTTAAAGACAGTCATTGTATAATTTATGACCTTTCAGTGCCATCAAACAGAGTTTGGTTTATTCATGTTACAGCTCATCATCCCAGAGCAACTCACCGATAACCAATCCCCCTTTTTGTGTGTCAGGAAAAGGTCAGCCCGGGGTCAAAGGTCACCTCGGGTAGCTGGGGGAACCTTCTCATTCACAACATCCACTTGAAGACATTAGATCACAGAAGCAGACGCAAAGCTGAGGACAATAATAAGCTAAAAAACAGACAGACAGACAGACAGACAGACAGACAGACAGACAGACAGACAGACAGACAGACAGACTTCATGATTTTTGAAGCTGTGCTCCTGAGTATGATCATTTTCAAACTGCTTCTTGCAGTTACATGGGCTGATGGTTTTTCCAGCGTTCCATTTGTCCCACATTTTCACTTTTGATCAGGTTTTCCTCACACAAAACGTGAAATTGCTTCTCACATGTATCCTGCTGCTGGTCTGTTTAAAGCCAGCCTCCGGACAAATGGAGCTTCATTTCAGCAGTAGATGTGCTTTTAATTCTCCGTAGCGCGCGGCAGCCTGCACATCGCGTTCAGATCCATCAAATCACACAGAGCCGCTATTACCGGACTGTGTTTAATGTGCTTGTTTTGGGTCACTCCTAGACTTTTGCTGTAGCTTCTCTCTGGTTTAAGGTACATCCGGGCGGAGAAATGAAGTTAAAACCGTGTACATTGCGTTGTATTGTAATTTACAACTGGTTCCTGGACGCCAACGTCCGCAGTAAAAGGGCAAAATAAAAAGAATGAAAAAAAGGATGTTATTTATATATAAGAACCAATAAACCACATATTACATTTTCCTACAGAAACGCTGCATTTAAAGCTGTGCAATTAATGAGTGGCTGATTTTGCTGTAACCTATTAATATCAGAAGGTTCGTAGATATAAATAGCTACGGTTTCCTCCGCGCTGACAGACTTTGAGCCACTGCAAAGACGTTAAAGTGGAACTTTTTTAATTAGTTTTATCGTATCTGAGACCAAAACTTCTTTCTGAAACCTTTTATAATTATTCAGCCTATTGATTTCATTTTAGATGATTTTTTTAATATATTGTTCGAGACATTGCTCTTCATAACACACGTTTAGACAATTTGAGAAGAACTTGCAGTCCATAAGAACATACAAAAACCTTGTTAGATTGATTGAAATTTAGACTCAGCAAAGTATTGAAAAACGCGGGGAAGAGAAATAAAACGGTATTTTAGGACGTTTATTAAAGCACGTTAAAAAACTTAAAATTTCTAAATAACACTATACAATGCATGCTAATAAATTGTCCTACAAATGTGCTGGCTCTGAGTTGACAATTTAATACATTTTAATACAACGAAATATTTCAATTGTTTATTGGAAAGCGTTTTCTTCTATTAATTATCAGTGCGGACGAATTATCAGGTTTCCCGTTAGATATACGTCGCACAGTAAGTCACACGAGACATGTGTTTTAAAGGCATAATGAAAAAAATATATATATTGGAAGAAAGAAAACGAGGACGTTGTTTTTAATATGGAGGCGTCACGTTACAAAGTAAAATAACAGCAACAACAAACGCCATTAGGACTTTTTAAATGTTTTTTCTTCCAAAGAATATTTTAATGACGAGCACAGTTGATTTCTTTGACTTAAACAATGACTCCAAAGTTGTTTCCACTGAAAATGCCCGAACTACAGATTTATTCCCACTACTATACCATTTATAAACACATCATAAGATATAAGCTTATGAGCAACATAAAGTGTTTAAATGAGACTTTGAGGAGGATTATGAATCAATTCTGCATCAATCCACATCTGAGAGTGATAATTACTGGTTTAACGAGGTCATTGAAGCGATTTCAAAAGCTCTAGTCAGCAGTTATTTCACACCACAAACTACTGTTGAGCAGCAGCGTCCCACTAACTAGACGGCATTTCATTTATTAAAATTAAATTATCATTTTAATAATTATACTAAATGGTTGATTTCAATCCACCACGCAACTGTAAATGCGAGAACAGAACAGAAAAAGACATTCAACGAGACTGTCTTATTTTCAGACAAGATGAATACGCATGCCCACAGTGAGATATCACCCAATAAAATAGAGCTACGGGGCGATATAACGTTCGTATTTTTGTGATTTTAATTATTTTTGAAAATACTTTTGTAAATTAGCTTTTTAAACACTCCTACCTGGTCAAAACGTTTGTTTATAAGTGTGGATTTACTTAAACACTAAAAAGGACATTTGAGTGGGGCGAATTTTAAAAATTCCGTGGCCTGAAGAGCTGATCCTCTCAGGACACGATAAATTTTTCAAAATTATAACATTTTAAATGAAAAAAAAAATATATATCGCAGCGCGATCTGATTGGCTACACGCTTTTACCCCTGAAAGCTGATTGGCTGAGACCGGAAGGGCTGCTCCGGCTCCGGCTCACAGACGGCACAGACGCGGCGCTCTCTTCCTAATGACTTGGACCAATCTTGGAGGAATGACGCAAGTGAAAACCTGCGAGAGCACCAGTTCAGATAGTTCACCTGAACGCAGGCGCCGACAGGAACAGATTTTCCACCACCAGAGCAGCTTAAACATTCCTTGGCATTTTCTTCTTTTGGACCTGTACGTGTGTGGGAAAATGCTGCATTGTTTTATGTTGGCCCTTTGGCCTGGAACACCCAGGGGCCGTCGAGCGCCCAGCTTCATCCTCCTCAGGGTAAACTATAGTGACAGAGCACTGAGGGGCCCCTCATTAGCTCTCTGTCCACTAAGACTCAAAGAAGCGGCTTTAGTCCTCTCTGTTCTCCTTAATCTGCCACCACAGACGCGATTATAACTCCATTTTCACCCTGCTCACTTCTCCTACGTCGTTTTCCACCTTAAATTAATAGAATCGCTAATAGCACACTGCTTGAAAACTGCTAAGAGGTGTTAAGTTATTGACTTTCATTAAATTATAGACTTATAAGGGACATTATTAAATTCTTCAGTATTATTATTATGTACAGCTCCTCTGTTTTGTATAAAGCACCCCAAGGATTAGCATTTTTTTAAAGCTAACGTGCATCATGCTAACATGGTCATTTGGTCTGCAAATTAGCTAAAAAATTATATGTCACAGTTTAAAGTTTCAGAATAAAACCAAAAAATAAACAGCAGAACGTGGAGAAATAAATACAATCTGCATGTAAGGTCAGCAGCTCTGTTTTGTTAAATGCTTCAGTTGGTTAACTGTCTGATCAAGCCCACCGTACAAGTACCACAGGAAAGTTAAATGTTTCGCTGCAGGAGGTCTTCAAACCAGGCCAGTTGAAATAAATACTGACGTACACACAAAGCCTGTCAATGGGAAGCAATTAGTTTGATTAAAATGACTGCTTAGAGACAATATTACTGTCAGAAACTGGCTCCAGAACAGCAGAAAGCTCTGCTCGGCTTTCATTTACTTACTCAGTTTCAATACGCGAACTCATGAACTCATGTGCTCACTCACCTACATGTAGGAACAGAGATACTTGGAGGGTGCCAGTCATAAAAAGCATTGAAGTGAAATGGTAAAATAAACCAAATACACTTTATTTATAAATCTTGAGTTATAATTTAATACGGTACCAATATGTTAACCAATATGCTTTCACAGTACATTAGAGTGGTTGTCAAAAAGAAGTAAACACAAATACACACTCATACATACAGTACATGTACACACCCACACACACACACACACACTCAGCATTACCCTGCAGCGGTCTCTTGTGCCATAAGCAGCCTGGGCTCATAAATGCATGATCATAATGAAACAGATTTGTTACCTGGGGGTTTATTCATCACATTAGGAAACTGCAGCTATACATCAGGCCCGGTGCTTTTCAAATCTCTCTGAGACAGCGTACAAAAACCGGAAATACAAATCAAATAGGAGTGCGGTGTAATGCATCTGTCATTAATCCGGAAAATCATCACTAGAATCTGTAACTTAAGAGCGTCAAAGAATTCGAAAAACTACGCAAACATCAGACTGATGTGAGCTGGTGGAGCTTCATCATCAATACAATTTCTAATTAGAAAGAATTATTGTCGTATTGACGTAATGAAACCACATAAACAGTGATTAACAACAAATGCATTACGACCTAAAACTGACAATCATATGTTCGACATGTTCCAAATGGTTTTTGCTCTATTTTGCAGTCTTTGTGTGACAATAATGCAAATACAAAAATATAACAGGGCAGTGATCTCACCTTTCTGTCAGTACACATTATCGCAAATCGGTCAGATGACATTGGGTTACACACACACACACACACACACACACACACACACACACACACACACACACACACACACACACACACACACACACACACACACCTACATACGCTTGTGTTAAATCTTTCTGAAATGTTGTTTAGTCCAAAGTGCCATGTCCAGAAAATATGAAAGAAACAAACTAAAGAAAGTAAAATGCAAAAACAGACCCACACCAGACAATCCCTGCAGTTGTCTCACTAGCTGGGGCAAAAATACATAGAACGTCTTAAAAACAGGAGCCAAAACATAATTTACAAGCACGATAAATATACACACAAGGTCCAATAAATATTGTTTGTTATTTCAAAACGATAGACCGGGAGTGTTTACCACACTGCAAAAAATGTCCGTCACAACCAGTCGACTCATCTGGTGAATATGGTTTTTCCTTGAACAATAAAAAAATTCCGCCAGTGGGTTCGACTCACGTCACCCACGAGAGCGTTGGAGCTTCTAGTCACACAGGAATGCAACTCAGAATGAGCGGAATCGTTCTGAAGATCAGGAAACTAAATATTGTTGAACTAAATTAACTGTAAATATTTTATCCCACTGGCAGTTTTTTTTGTCTTGTTCAAAGCATCGGAAAGTTTAAGCTGCAGCAGCTGAACTGATGTGAAGGGTGGGACTTTCCCTGACCTCAGTGGAACCACTGCAGCTTTCTCCACTATTGAATAGGCATGTAAGGCCAGTTGAAGCTGCTCCCAGACAGCAGCATGTCCCTTATCAGAGTCTCTATCGGCGTTTTCCCCACCAGACGGACGAAGAAAAGCTGCTCTATAACAGAAGAAGAGACAGTGCGAAGCGATGGCAAGCGCAGCAGCAGCTTCCCAAACCTGTTAGGCTGGTTGGGATACTGGCTCCTCACGTACTCCTCTAAAGCACACTGGGACTTCTCCTGCAGACCCTCCACGTGGGCCACGTCCGACAGCCCACAAGCATCTACGGACAGAGGGAGACGTGATCAGGACCCGTGGTTCTCAGCAAATTCACGAGTAGTTTAATATACAGGTAATTAATGAAGTTACGTCTAAATCATGCAGCATCAAAGGAACAATTAAATCAGTGAGTGAAAACAATCTGTGGAAGCAAACTGTCTGAAATTAGATATAAGGAAGCAGCATGGGTTTGTTACAGTCAGTGCTGTCAGTCTTTACTGTATGTGTAGTATCTTTAGGGAGGAGACCTCTGAGTTATACTGTAAAGCTGCAGGCTGGATGGTGGCTGGGGTTAAAGAGCGGTTACTGTGTCCCAGTTTAAGGACACGTGCTCAGATGTGCTCATGGGGACTAAAATAGATCCACACAGGAGACTTTTTTTTTTTCATTTTTTCACTCTGCACTTCCTCATCTTTTTGATCCTGATCCCAATTCAGCCATTAAACAGAGCGACTTCTGAGTACTACTACTGACTACTGAGACACTTTGAAATAACAGGAATAACTCTGCATCTAAAATGATACAACAAATACAAAATTTGTCCTGTATTTGTATAAGTAATGTTTACATCTGTTTAGAACAAGAGACAGAAAAAAGTAAATATTCCCTGTGATTTTATATTTAGCTATTTGAGAAATACATGAATGCAGAATGAAGAGCATAAAAATTTCAAACTAATCAAACTGATTGCTAATCAGGGTTTAAAATGAATTGTATATTAAATAGTCAGCTCTTTCTGCACTGAAACAATAGAATATTAAATGCATTGTGCTATTGTGTCAATTTAAATATTTTAAGTTCCATTTTAAAGGCTGTGAAATTCACCGTTTAAATGATACAGTACACACACGTTATTATTAAGAAATCAGGATTTGCCTCAAACAAACTTTTTTTCTTTATAAAAAAACAGGGAGATTTTTTTTTTTTAACCATAACTAACATCTCAAGTCAGACAAGCTCAGGCCCATATTGTTGATTTTAAGTATGGCGTTGGCATTTTACTTTTATTTGTTCACATTTAATAAAAATAGTGTTTATTACAATTTCTGGAAAACTGACTTTCATAATTTTAAAACCATGAAAATATTATTTATTTTCCTTTTATGCCAGGCCTCTACCACTGTTTGAATTAGCTTTTTGAAAATATCTTCCTCTGTTCTCTCCGTTTGGTCTCTGGTTTTAATGAAATATTTTTCATTTGCACTACACGCAGGCTACACGCCCGTCTACAGAGTGCGTTTCCGTCACGATGGACATGTTTTCTGGACATTTGCGCGTTTAAGGCGCTTGAAGGCTTGAGAGACGCTACCTGTGGTGAACAGTACGATGGCCTTGATGCAGCTGTATTCCGCCGAATCCACGTGCAGCACCTTGAGCTTCTCCACCTGCTCCTGGAAGACCCGGATGTGGTCCATGAAGGCCACCACCCGGTCCGCAGACATCGGGGAGGCGTGGAGTCCGGCGGCGGCGAGGAGCGGCGCGACGTGGACGGGCATGGAGCACTGAGCGGCGTTCAGAACGAACAGTTCGCTCCAGGTTAGGCGGAGCAGGGCCACCTGGTCCGGCACCTGCAGGTCCGGGAAGAAGGGGATGTTGCGGGCCCACTCCACGGCGCTGAAGAGCATCCGGGCCGCCAGCTCGCAGATGTTCTCTATGCCCATGATGTTGTTGTTCTGCAGGCACTGGGAGCCGAACCTGGAGGTCGGGTAGGGCTCGGCCCGCAGCAGCAGAGAGATGTATCCCGACAGGTAGGAGTGACACTGCAGGGGGTCCCCGTTAGTCAGGGCGAACTGGCCGTGGTACGACTGGGTCGGGATCCTGCCTCTTTGGACAGCTGCGACGAGAGACAGCACAAATGTCAAAGCAAAGCCCGGGGGCGAATGAAGCGACACATGTGGCATTTAAAATGAAAGCGAACGCGGCGTGCGTCTACATTAAACGCCCAATAAACGTTACGCACGCGCGTTTCCTTTGCACATCAGAGCCAGACGGACCCAATTAGCTGACTGCGCAGCCTCCCGGACGGGTGTCACCCGCAAAGGTGCTCTGAAATCCATTTCTAGGCCGCAACCTCTTTGCGTCATCGCGTGCTTGACATTTCGGTGCATCTGCGTTGCTTTAGAATTAAAAAGTGTATTTATTTCACGTTGTTTGACGTCAATACCCAAACTGTCAGGTTTACGCCTTTAACGTATTCCTCCACGAACTGCCACGATCTGGCGAGTAGCTTCGCGTGTACGCACTTTGACGGTAGCCTCGAACACTGCGCTTTGTATCTGCGCATTTTGTTGTGTTTTACTCACTCGCATTCATATTAAGCGGCTGTTTCGACCATTGGGCCTATAACTGTCACTCAGCTGCTCTCTAGGTGGTAATATTATGCTACTGCAGGCTACGGGCCTGGGGCGGCCAGCGAAATGACCAGGAGCACACACATAGTACACACACACACGCACACACAATTCGCATATAATCTACTAAAAGCACATTCTAAATATAAAATACATAAAGTAATAAATGCATGAATGGATGTAACTATACGCGTAAGTACAGTGCTGCTGTACACTTTTAATAAGTGGCATTCAAAGCGGCTTCGGACTGTTTGAGCAACACAATGGCCGACGTTAACCGACACATCTCCCAACACCAACACACTAAACATGCTGCAACATGCTAACTGGACCACACTAACCTCTAATACCACAAGCTACACAATGGGCTGCAGGTGGTGTAACTAGCACATACGGAACCACAACGGGGGGACTGCAATAGAAATATTCGCAGGCGGAGTAATAGTAACAGAATTAGACAAAGGCAACACGTGAATAATCAGGAGTCCAGTGTTTAAAATAAACGGTGCACTGTCTAGACTGCAGCCTGCAAACGTAGCATGCGCAGAACTGTTTCTGAATGTGCGACCAACAAGCATGGATAATATGAGTGGATAATACCGATAGCACCAACAGGGTGATTCCGGCCCGTACCTTCCCTCCTCATGCCCACTTTGAGGCATTTCTTGAGGCGACAGTACTGGCACTGGTTGCGGTGGTGCTGATCCACGGGGCAGTTCCGGTTGGCCCTGCAGGTGTAGGTCAGGTTCCTCCTGACGCTGCGCTTGAAGAAGCTCTTACATCCTTCGCACGTGAACTGTCCGTAGTGCTTCCCGCTGGATTTGTCCCCGCACACGATGCACTCGATGTGTTGGCTCTGCTGCTTGTCCATGGACGACGACGACGACGACGAGGACGTGTTGTTGATGCTGTTGGCGGTGGCGCCGGACGGGTTCGGCGGCTGGGGGCCCGGCGGTGCCGCCGCCGGGGGTGCTTCCAGGGAGGACGCGGGGTTCATGTGTCCCGAGAGCTCCCCGGGCAGCGACAGAGGCGCGACCTGGGACACCGGGGAGGAGAGGGTGCCCTGAGGGTCCCCGGCCCCCTCCGCGCTTCTCCACGCCACCATCGCCATATCGACCGTCTCCAAAACTTTGCGCGCCCAACTTTCCTATTTTACGCAAATAATTAACGCACACTAGCCGCTTGTCAGCGTGAACCGCTAATAGACATTCAGGCGAAACGTGGCATTGTTTGACGGACTGAAATGCAATATGCGCCTTAACATTTAAATAAAGCTCATAAGATGACGGAAATAAGATTATTACGCGCGACCTCACAAGTAAATAATGGGCAGTCACCCAGAAACAGCGTCGGCGCGGCGGAAATCCAAAAAGAAAGCTTCATTCAGACCGAGATAATGCACTATAACATCCACAGAGGAAAATATAAATACACACAACGTCGAGTCAAAATCCACAAGGGGAAGCAGCGTTATCCCAAAATATATAGAGAGAGTGTGCTCCTTTCAGTCCTGTGTGGGCAGCTTTAAAGAGATCTGATCCTTCATCAGAGATACAGTCGCCGGACCAGGCTTTCCAGACGCTCCCTGCTCTCCCGATCAGTCAGAAGTTACATTAAAAAGACAACGGAGGGGGAGCGAGAGAGGGAGAGAGAGATGGATGATGATTTTGATGATGCTTCGCTTCGGGACGGAGGAGGAGAGTGGTGCGTGCTCACGTCACGGGACCGTGGCTCCGTGACGTGTGTGCTTTGGGCGGAGTTAGCGTCAGGAAAAGCTGGTCTGGGAGCAGCGGCGCGTAGCTCCAGCTGGATTACCGCTGTTGGCTGTCGGTGCACCCCGCTGAGTGACGTGCGAGCTCGGACCTTCGCTCTCTCCCTCTGTCTCTCTCTCTCTCGCTCAGTCTGTCTGTCTCTCTGTGTTTGCGTGTGTGCTGCACCTGCCGTTTGACTAGAAGACTGAGGTCCGAGGCTGTAAGTGTGTGGGTCGTTTTTATTTTCAAACGTGACGACATAACGCACATTAACTCAGACCTCGTTAGTCTTGCATGCAGAGCGCCACAGACAGAAGTAGTAGATCCCAACTGCAGTAATTTGATGCCACCTAGTGTCATCAGTAAAATACAGAGTTACTTCACAGGACCATAGCTGACACTGGTTTACTCTAATTCTATTAAAAATAAATGTAAAAAATATAATGTTCATATAAATGTATTCTAATTTCATTATTTAATTGCATTTGCCTTGTGCACTTTTTTTACAGATGTAAATCCATATGTTCAATTCATGATGTTAATCCTCGCAATGAATATGAGCCACTGTGAAACCGCTTCTATTTGCTATAGATCTGAACAATCTTTTCAAGCCAGATTCACTATTTCCCAACGTCCTGTTCATATTTAGTGTCGTATTATGTTAATGAATACGAGGGCCCTCGATCACAAATCAGTGCCATGTGAAAATGTCTGCTTGGCCATTTCACTGTTGACTCATGCTTCATCACTCCTGAGGCCAAGCGTGCCGTCATGTTTGTCCAAATAGCCAGTGCTGCAGTCATCCAGTGACTGCTCACACACAAAAAACAAGCTAACAAAACACATGGCGGATGTCCAAGACCAATCAACAGTGGAAGGTCAATGCTAAAGTGTTTACAACATTGGATGGGGATGATGCATTCCTCCAGAGTGTAATTCACTGACCCACCCCCCCCCGCCCCCACCACCACCACCTCCCCACTCTCATCTTGTGACATGTCTAGTTAACAGATTTGGGTGTTTAAAGATAATAAATCTCACCCTGTCTTTAGTGAACTGCTGCCCTTTAAGAATTATCACCAGCCGGGAGCTGTAAGTGAGCTTATTGGGGGCAAAGTGAGAGAGAGTTTGGCCACGAGAAACCAGCTGTTTGTGCAGAACCACCAGGATGTGGTTGTTTACAGCTCAGTGGGAGGTGGTACCACCTTTCTGTTCGCAGATCTGCAGCATTCTTGTAGGCTTCAAGGTGGCTCTGGGAGGATATATTATTGAATTACAGTTCCTCACTAAGCTCTTTACCCCATCTAACAACCAGTGGCACCATATGGTTATCTGTTAATTCCACTCACTGTAAAAATATTGGGTCAAGTGGCGCATCAAGTCTGTATAAGGTGATAGAGGCTTTGTGCTAATTATCAATCCTGAAATTTCTAATAATGGTTTTAATTGACTGAGTTTAGGTAAGAATAACATCCAGATCATCTAATGTAACATTGTGATGGTAGGAATATATCACGGGGATCGTGGTTTAAGGTGTGCATACGTAGGACACGGGCTTCTAGGAATACGGGGTGCTATTCTTACAACTTCGATTGCATGGGTGTGGTGTAAGCTCATTGCGTTAATGAGATTAGCGGTTGTGATCTAAAACTGCACTGCCGCCTGTTGCTCATAGCTCCGTGGTGCTAGTATTTTGGCAGAGCCTCCGTGATCATGCAGACCCGAGAGTGTCACGAGTTGCTTGGAAGGCCATGACCGGTAAAATGTATGAAAGTTTGGGCCAAATGCACAAAAGGAGTGAAGTAGTAAAACTGGTTGTTCAGAAAGGAAATTAAAGGATTCTCGGAAGCTGAACAACATTTTACAGTATTTCTAAAGTTGTTTTCCAACTTTACAAATTATTGTAAAGCATAAAACACATGAGATGTTCATAGGTTCCCTCTCCATAGCATACTATAAAAAAAAATCTAATTTGATGAATAAGAACTCCATTAAGTAGTGTCCATATGTCCATGGCAATGAATGTTAGGCAGTAAACAGGTCTGGTAGGCTGTCTACTTGCTGGCAGCCATTGAAGCAAAGCTGGAATCTGTGAGACTCTAAGCAGGGTCAAATCTTGGCCAGAGAGCAGTAATAGTTTTCAGTTACTGTAGATTAGCGTAGTACAGCCTCTGCTTCACCTCTTAGCGCTGGTCCCTCAGTCACCTCTCGCTAACCCCAGAGCTCTGAGCTCGGACTCACACAGGCCACCTCTGCGTTTCTTATGGCACGCCATCCCAGTCTTCCCAGTTGTGAACATAGTCACACTGGTGAAATGTTAGGATCCTCATTAGGACTCACACAAAGTCCTACTTAACCTTTGACCTCATGCAGACTAGAACCTTATTATCTAGCACAAGATTAACCCACGTAGATCATTTAAGTTAATGATCAATTCCATATTAACTTGACTTATACCTGAGCTCACACCTTCATTTTAGATTTAACAGATTTGACTAATTATATTTATACTTTCTGAGACAAATCACCATCAGCATTTTGCTTGTTTTTCGTTCAGTGACAGATCAGAACCCCGGCCTGCCGGAGGCGCCGTGGGTTCTGTTCCAGTTTGGTCTTCTTTGTACTTGTGATGTCACTTCCTGTCTGTGTCTGGTCCAATCACTGTCATTCCTCACACCTGTTACAGGTTGGTTGGTTTGATCAGTTTCATCACATCTCTGTTACCCAGTCTGTGGCTCCGTGTCCCTCCATGTTGCCTGTTGCCATCTAACTTCTGGTTACTGGTTGGTAAGTGACTTTGTCTGTGTCCTGCTCTCCTGTACTTACAGTGCTACACCCTGGTTTGTTAGCCCCTGCTCCTGACTGTGATTTTGTTTATCCCAGTCCAGATTTTTTGGATTTGTTAGTCCCTGCACGTCCAGTCAGAGTCTGTGAACATCCGTTTGCTTTGTGTTCAGTACTCATTAAAGGCATCATTAATATCAGCCAGACTTGTGGGTCGTGCATGTGCGCTCTCCCCCTCCTGTCTGTCTGTCTGGCCTCTGCTTCTATTTATAGTACGCCTGGTAAGTTGGACTATATTTTCCTGGTATGGGGATTCTGTTGTTCTGGTCCGGCCTTAAGTAGAGCGGCTCTAGTAACTGTATTATTTCCCTGGGGGGAATCTGCTGGTCTGCTGACCTTTAGCAGCCATTTTTCAGTCTTATCCTGCTTGCAACGCTTTCATCATCTGCATTTGGTTTATGTGTTATACACCGTCTATGTGTATAAGTCATGTGGCTGAGATAGAGAGACAGGTCAATGTACAGTACATTGTGGCCATTTTTACTACCAGCTGTCAGTACAGGTTGAATGGATCTGATTCAAATATTGATTGTGGTGAGCTGAGGCATAAACCTTTATCTCAGGTACAGTGGAACATACTGTATATCATGATCAGTTCCACATCTAACACAGTTTTGCCTCCCGGGCTCTGGTGATCGTCAGTGACATACTCAAAGTAGTGTGACTGTGAGGAAGGTTGGATTCAGTCAGTCAAGGGCGAGTTGGTTCCTTGTCCTTGATCTGTGACCACTGCAGGGAAGAGCTGCTAGGATGTCATCGTGTACCGTGTCTAACATTAGTTCAGACGGCTTTGTGAAGGCCAGGAGGGACACGGGACAGTTGGACGCGTCGCAAAAAAACACTTCCCTGATGCTTTTCAAGGTCAGGTGGCCAGAAAAGACTGTAATTCAGAGAGAGCGCCGTCGTGGATCTGTGCGCATTCAGGAAAAAATGTTACGGCTTCATCCCAAGGACTGGAGACAGGTTGTGCATGAAGTCCTGTAAAACTGGAGACAGCGTGAGGGTTTTAATTTGGCATTTAAATGATGAGCTTTTCTCTGCACCGCCCACTTACCACCGACTCGCATCTACATTTCCACAGCACAAACACAACAAAGACACAAACCCTGCCTCCCTCTCTTCCACCAGAGGACCAAATGTCATTCAAAGCAAACACGCTTCCTTTGTCCTTCACAGCAGCACTTTTCCTCAGGCCGAGAACGCTGTCCGGTGTTTTGATTGATCACGTATTTGTATCTATTCATAGACGCCAGATTCATCATTCCAATTTGTCAAGTTGCAGCGAGTTAATTATGTGCAGGAGAGCCAGAAAGGAGGACAGCCTCCTATTTAGGCTCATCCGAGGTTCTCCCTACCTCAACTCGGCTCCAAACGAGCAGCCGCCGCTTCACCGGGCTCCAGGAGCAGCTTGGCACCATGGGTAATTAGTGTGATGAATGCTTTAGTGGAACAAACAGTGGCAGTCGGCTGTCTTGCTCATCGCGTGGCGGTGCTGTCATAGCTTAGGGGGCTGTGGGCTCATCAGGGTAATGGATGATTCTGCAACAGGGCCGTTCCTCAACCAGCAGTGTCACTGCTAAGCAGGAAATTCAAGAGTTTTACTGGGTTTGAGGTGATGCTTATGGATTATATAAAGGTTAGTGACAGCCAATAACAGTTTAGACTGAGAAAATACTATCGGGAAATAATTTGAAAGGCGTCGTCGATGCACAGGAAGTAGGCGCGACATTAATGTAAACATGTTTTTGTGATCACACAGCCACTCAGGTCTACATATGGATATGCAAGCATCTCAATACTAATCCTCTGTGGGATTCTTCTCCATGTTGGGGGTGTAGAGCTGTTGCTGCTGAAATGATGGATCACATTATTAGATCAGAGGAGAGCAAGGACAGCCTGCAACTGGATTTGCAATTCACATCCTCTTTTGCACATGGACCTTTTCTGCATGAAAGGGATAATTGGCCCGTTGTCACAGGCTCAGAGATTGTTTTTTAACAATGCGGGGATTCTCGCTATGAATCAGGTCAGCTGCCAGAGCCACGTCACAAGACGAGGCATTAGTCAAATACACAGAATAATGTTTGTGCATACGACATAAATAGGAATATGTCGTCATTTATGTCGTGTTGTGAGTCCAAATCTTGTAATTTTCCCAGCAAATGAAGGGCATATGGTGATTTTGTTTCCTGGATTGACCCGGGGGCAGAGGCAGCCTTGAAGCCGTTTGTGCTGTCATTTCACTACCAGCTAATGGCCTGTTTTTACGCCGTGCCTTGACTTTTCAACCCGGCGTGACAGTGAATAATGTGATGCACATAAGGCTGATTTCTCAGCCATGTCATCCATGTAGCGGAAGCTGAATCGGCCGCCGCAGACAGGTAACCCATAGCTATATCAGGATTCGTTTGTGTCAGTGAATTGTTTCGATAGCAGCCAGACCCTGGGCTAACAGAGCGTGAGAGACAGACGAGGTCGTGGAAAGGTTATAAGTGGGTTCAGGAGGTGAGACTTTGGGGATGTGGACACGTCAGTCCAAAAGAGTCCTCGGGTCAATGTGAAGACAAGTGGAAGACACATTTCTCTGTCAGCACGCAGAAAGCCCGCGCGGGTTCAGGCTTTTGTCGTGAAGTCCCAAGTCATTGAGTCAATAGCCAAGGAACATGACACAACCTCTCACAGTCACTCGGCATCAAGCGGAACAGGGAATGGCATGCTTTCCATTTCACTGCTCCGTGGCCCCGGCGAGACCCCGTCTGCACTCGAGAAACCGGAGAGCGCCCGGCCCCACCTCATGCATAGAAACAACGCCGTGACCTGGCCCCCAAAAAGCGTACGCCGCCCCCTCACGGCGGCGGCACAAGGTGATTCACCGGTCAATCCATAACCCCGGCTATTATCTCCGCTGGCTCTTGTAGCTCGGCGGGGAGGCTTGTGGATAACCAGAGGCCTGGGATGACAGGAAATTAGATCATGGCAGAGCACAAGCACATTTCGATTAAACTGATGTCAGGATTTATCTTATCTGTCAGTGCATTTAGATGGGGCCAAAGAATGTGACCCTGTCACCTTATCTGGACAAGCTCTTTACTACGTTCATGGCTCTACTGTACATGTCACTGAGCTTAATATGTCAAAATGCATGTGTAGGAAGAAATATATAATAAAAAAAGTAGGTATCTTGTGGTCACGAGGCAAAACCTGGAGGAGAAATAAACTTTCTTTTACAGAACTAAAGAAAAAGCTTAGAACTTACAAACCACCAACATATTCAGTTGTTTCCAGCCAACTACTAATAATTTGAATGTGTGCATTGTTGGTCTGTCGGTGAGTTTTTAGTCTAGACTGAAATGTAATGTAATGCCATGAATTTGAAGGACCAAAAACAACCATCAGCATAAAGAGGTCAGTCCATCCATGTAAATGATACATCGCCAATATCTTTTTCATAATTATCTACATCTGTGAAGATAAATGCTGTAAAAAAATGTAGTGATACCTAATAGAAGTGCTCCTGTAAGATGATTTACTGTAGGATTGACAGGAATGTTTTTTCACTGATAAGTAGGAAGAGGAGGTCATATTAAAAACAAAAAGGTATTTAATGTATTTACAGTAACCGTACAATCATAGAAGATCAAAATCTTTCGAGGACTATACATAACATAAAGCTTTTAAATAAAAATATTTGAATTAAATTAAAAGAAAAATAAACCCAAAGAAGCAATAGAGCATATCTAAAAATATTTAGTGATGCTTTGAAAATATAGGTGATATTATTTATGATTTCAGTGCCCTTTCTTTAAAAGGTCCCCTGCAAAGAGCCATGAAATTTACATATTGAATACACACCACTCTAAACCTGTCACTAACATAGTTAGCACATGGTTTCAGGGTAATTAAAGGCAACATGCAAGCAAAAGGCTCAAACCAAGACATTTCCTATTCGCATACGAAGAGTTTGCTTCCAAAACACCATGCGTCATCTACAAAGAGCGATAACCTGGGAAAAAAAACAACTATCAAACTAAGTGGGTAAAAAAAATATTTACAGCTTAACTCTCCCTCGCGAACGTTTTTTTTTTTTTAAACCACAAATGATGCATTTTGGCAGTAAACTCTTCATATGTCAGTACATCAGCCATTAAACACCCACTGTAAAGGTCAACCTGCCGTCACTGCAAGGCAAGATCAACGCATGAGAAGAGAGACACAAATGGATAAAAAAAAATAAAACAACCAAAAAGAAGTGTCTGTTCTAAAAGGTGTAATTTTTTTTTTTTTTAATCGCAAGGCAAAATATCACAAGGCAAAAACAGTCCCATTGCCACGGGCGGGCACAAGGTCAAGCAAGTGCTGCTCCACCTGCCAGCGCTTTAGTCAGACCTGGAACACGTGGCTTCCTCTTGCTCAGGAACTGGACTGCTTTAGCTGATCGAGTGACCAGTGTCAGGCTGGAGCTCAACGCGTGCGCCGTTGTTTTTATTCGAACCGAAGCAGCAAACACCTTTTCAACTAATGGAAAGACAGATTAATCTAAATTAGACAATATCTTCACTAGAAGGTTCTACGTATTAACAGAGCCTAAATAATGCTGTTTTTCTGTTCCAATATACAATATTTAGTAGGTAATGTGTTTCTGGGACACTCGCGTATGATGTGATATGGTGAAAGTAAGTGAAGGGATGTCACAGAAAGGCTACATACAGCTGGAAGAGCTCCGAGCTCCAGCTCATTGAGACAAAGTCATCTGCAGGATGTTACAGAACACTTCTATGGCACTTGAATGGCACAGTTATTTACAGAGAAGTCAGCGCACTGACACATCGGATTAAATGTTGAGCTATGGAAAACAGCACCTCTGTCACTGCTGTCCTAATAATTAGTATTTATACTCTTCATACTGTGCTAGTCTCTACTCGTTTGGCATGGCTCTATATTAAATGTACAGTAGGTCCATCGATCTCAAGCATTCTCTACAATGGTCTTCTCCATTTGATAAACACCTTCTTTATTATTTATGATGCTTAAACAGCATCGGCATACAGTTGGGTTCAACGAGCTGCTCAATACTGAGTCGAAGGAACAGTTTGTGGGGGACACACTAAGTAGCATTTTTACCAAGAGACAAGAAAATGATGTTTATGTGTTCAGTAAACATGAAGCTACAGGCAAGAGCTGGTTTATCATAATTATCACAAAGACAAAACCGTGGACCAGGAAACCCACTATGAGCACATCTAAAGCCAAACCTAACAATACATGAAGCTTATTAGTTTAACTCATACAAAGACCAACATTTATGGAGGGTGACGAGCGAGGCTACTACTTAGAGGCTCCTCCTGCACAGAGACGCTGCAGCGCTCTCTCTAAATTCTCAAAGGGATGAACATAAAGGAAGTGAAATCTATTGCGGTGGAGAGTAGCTGGACAAAGGTCCATGTTTTTGATACAAAACATATTGAATACTTACAAAGTAAGCCAGAAAGAAAACTCAATGTACATGTACTCTATGTAAACTGGTGCGAGAAATTAGAATCCCATCGAATTCCTTAACAAAAACGTAACTGTATAATAGCCGTAAAAGTATAATAACTGTAAAATAGGTCCAGATTAAGACAATCACTGCAGTGTGAGTGATTAGGAGTCATCCGTTTACAATGCAGTATGCATTATAGAGCGTTTTCATCAACAAATATAGAAGTAGAAGGCCATCTAGGTTAATGTATTTAACTATTGCCATGGCCCCCACAGCGACACACGGAGTTATTCTTAGTTTTATCTCTGCATGCACTATCAATAAGCTTTTAAATGGACTAATTCTGCCTGGACACCGTGCGTCATGCTATGCTGTGTCTGCTGACAGCTTGCCCACCGCAGTCATCACGTCTCTGCGTTGACTTCTGCCAGAAACGCGTTCGACACACACACACACACACACACACACACCTGAGCTTCGCCGTTGCCCCCCCCCCCCACCGTCTCCGCCGACGCTGCGCGTACTGTACTACATACGTGTACCCTGGAGAGTCATATCTGCAATGCGCTCTGCTTGTTATTTATCATGTTGCTACGTTTTCCATGCATTACAGCTGCAGGCTGCATCCCCGGCAGCAGATTTACACCATCAAGTCAGCCTGTATTTTTTTCTGGATTTGTCTCCATTTGCCCAGGATATGAGTGTTTTCTGGCAGAATCGTAACGGCGCTACGGTCAAATCAGGGGTTGGAGAGAGAGGCCTGCGACTGAAAGGTCACAGGTTCAGCTACTCACTCCACTCGTGTATCTGTGAGCAGATTGTTTGAAGTAACCCCTCCATCCATCCTCCCTCATGTTTGTTTTCTGGTAAATTGTGTTTGAATGGTTGCACTGAAAAAATGTTTTTATAATTATGTGAAAACTAATGGCTCTAAAACATAAAACTAGTAGCAGAACCTCAAACACTGTAATTTACTATTTGATTTAACGATCTTCAGCAAATATTTAAAAATACCATACAGAACAGGAGGAGACTAATTATTACAGTCAATATGAAAAGCCCCAATTATTTTGCAACATCTACACGAATTATTTGACTTTTGACTCAACTCTAATTTATTGAGTTTATACATGATTATTTTTATTAACTCTATCTGGGTTATTCAAAAGGATGAAACTAAAAAAACTTGACAGCTTTGGATGTTAAGCTTTAACATAAGGGGTTATTAGCGTTAATGACTAGTTACTAGCAAGCAAATGTGTTAATTAGACTTTTTTAGGGTTGCCAAGTAGTGTCACATTGTCCAAAAAGTTCCAATTAACTGAAGTGGTATGTTCTCCATTAAGGAGATGCAAATAAAACGTTATCTTACAGCAAACAACCATGGTAAATAGAAATCTTTCTATCTGACATCAGACCTGAGAATCACTTCCTTCTCACAACAACAAGCAAATTGATAAAGTTGAGTCCTGCTTTTTTTTTTTTTTTTACACAGCTGTGTTTCAAGTATACGTAAAGCTAATACTGTTTGTCCTAATGAAAACCAAAGCAGTGCGCATATGGAGCTTTTTGGGTAACGTTTGTTATTAATTTCATGTTCGACGTTTCGAATGAGGACGTTCTCCCGTACTGTTGCAACAACAAGCTACTTCAGATTTGAACCGCTACCGCGTGCAGTGTCAGTGCAGACCTTTATAAAACAGACTCCATGTTGTCACACATCTCCTGGTCCTCGAGGTTGTATATGAACTTTGTCCTGTTGGCTGGGTTTTGCGTGATCTCCTTGCCCAGATTGTCCAGAGTCACATTGGAGGCGAAGAGTTCAGTGGGCGTGAGGTAGCCCTCGCCGTTCTTGATGTATTTCTTGTAGTTCTTTCTCAGACACTGCCATGTGGTGGTGTACAAGACGAAGGCTGACGACTTGAGGACGATGGCGATGCTGACATACAGATGCCTGTAGGCCACGTTGTCGTACAGCATGCAGGCGCCCTTCTCGCCGCAGACCGAGCTCCAGAAGAGACAGGTGGAGTCGATGCCCGTGCCGAAGATCAGGGGGGGAGGGATGAAGCCTGGAGCGCGAGGGGATCGCGGACAAGACAGCGGGTCAGAGGGTCAAAAAGCCTACCGGCTTGAGTGGAGCTTTACTTTCCATGCACGCGGACAAACCGGTGAAGTTCATTTCAACATTTCAAGCCGAGGTGAGAAATTGCCGCGACGCTTAAGTCGCGGCACAAAACTGCCGGGCGACAGCGGCGGCGGCGGCGGCGGCGGCGGCGGCTCGCACCCACACGGCAACAAGGCGAGGAGTGTGAACGAGTAGAGAAGGGCAGACTAGTACCTGCTGTGAATTAAACTAATCAAATAGGTGGGTTTACGGTCTTACCAATCAGCCTCAGGAGCAGGAAGAGGACGCCCAGGGCGTAGGATTTAAGCTCGGGGCTCACGGTCCTGAAGCAGAAAATCACAATCAGTAAAGTAAAAGTAAAAAAAAAAAAAGATTTCACCACACGTCGGTTTTAGAATCTATTAGTTTTTATCACTGAAGTAGCTTCTAACAACTGGAAGGAGCCATTCGTTTAATCTTTACTAAACCTTACTCTTTAATTAGTTTGAAGCAGTAATTGAAATGGTAACTAATCGTACTGGTACCACACACCTTTACATCTTTTCTATCCTGTGTGTATAAAACATATCCTCATAATGCTATTGTCGCTGTGTGACATTAGATTCCCCTATGTTCCATAGGACAAATGGGAAATGCCAAGAGCTCCCTCCGGTGGAGCGTATGTGTAACAGCAGGTCTTGTGATAAGGTAGAATATAAATTTGTTTTTAAATAGACAAAAGTGTTCCTTAACTTGAAAATATTTGCACATTATCTGCAAAATGAGTTGTTTGTTCTAATGGCATGCTGGGATTGTGTATCGTTTACCAATTTAGGTCAACTGGTCATGCATCCTTTAGATACAGAGTTTCTGCATGAACCCAATTTTTTTATACTGTATTGGATATTTTTGTTGTATTATTTTAATATATTGCGCTTCATATTTTTCTCATACCTGATCAGGATGATAACGGAGGGGGTCTGGGCCATGGCTCCAATCATGCTGCACAAACAGATGACACACAGGAAGGTGAGGAAGGCCTGCTGACAGCCCGGCGTGGGACACTTTCCTGGTAAAGCCACTGCGTCCTCGCTGCTGCTGGACACGCACGAGCAGCCGGTCAGGTTCTGGTGCAAAGACAAGGAGCGGAGCAGAGTTGGGTCACTGCCGCGCCTCCGCTCAGTGGCCAGCCTGCAATGCGCTCTCCACCCACTCACTGGTGTGGTGCAGCCGGCGAAGCAGGCCGAGAGGTAGGTGACTCCGTTGGAACCGCAGACGGGGCTCACGGATGCCGTGTAGCAGTTGCAGTTGCTGATGCACGGCGACTCCGGCTGCCGCCACGACTGCAGCGTCCTGCGGGGCAGATTGACAATAATATGCCGCTTCTATGATGAGATGTCCAAATAGAATATTCAGTGGGTAAATATCTAATGCATATTATGGTAAATGTGCTCTTCATAGCTGCGTAGACCTGTTTGTTTTTACAAAGCTGGTTACATTGGTCGTTATAAATAATATATGCTCTCAGTTCCTTATTGAACATTTAACGGTAATGCCTCTGTCACATGACAGTGTTAAAACCAAGGTAGAAGTCACGTTTAAGCCACATTCCTCTCTCGCCACGTTGAGCCATTCTGTTTGAGTTACCGGCTTTTTTGGCTTCAGCACAGGGTTGAGTTCAGCTGTGCGGTAAATCTTAGCTTTTTCTTTTACAGAGGAAGGACCACCCACTCCAGCAGAGTCTCATCCCTGCAGCCACAGGAGTGACCCGGACAATCACTGGAGACAACCCATGTATGTTGTTCGGGTTCCACACGCTGGACCTTCTGTTTGGTTTGGACCCTGCTGCCGGTCCTCCCTCCGCCTGCCCAGTCTGGACTCACACTGGTGATTGCTGGGGACCGTCTGCATCCTGACTGAGTCTCTCCCCTCACCTGGGCCTTTGTACTTATACCCTACTTCATATCCTACTTCAAGACCCTGTGGTCATTGAATTCTTACTTGAATCCTTTTTTTTTGTTTTGTCCTTTCCATTCAGTGTGTTAACTGTGATCTGTGGTGGCTCAGTTAGTAGAGCGTTGTCTTAGGGAGTGGAAGGTGCCTGGTCCCTGAGTGGAAGGTCCACCAGAGCACTTGAGTAAGACACTGCACACGGGCGCCGCACTGTGGCTGCCCACTGCTCCCCTCAGTGGACGGGTAAAAATAAAAGAGAGTAAAAAGAGTCATTGTGGAATCAATAAAGTTCTATTATTATTATTATTTTTTATTATTATTAGCCACAAAAGCCACGTTAGAGAGAGTCATGTTAGAGGATTAGACAGTGCTAAAGTCATCTTCGAGCCATTAAGCCATGCTCTTTGAATAACCTTGTGTTTGTGAAGTCATGTTATGTGGGTCTTGAGTTGTAAATCTGTGACTTTTTTCATGTAGAGAAGTTCTTACTGTAATTTAATCTGGGTTTTTTGTTAGCGTGTATTAAAGTATTGTGTTTCCCCTCTACAACGTGGTTTTCCCTGGGTCCAAAAGAACTCTTAGAAACTAAGGTGTCATTTTATGAACTACAATCCTACATGACTTTTTTGACAACACACTATCCTGAGGAGTGTTTTTTGAGATCGTCCGTAGTTTACTTTTTTTTAACCACATACACAGTTGTTTTGGATTACGCACCCTGCTACATGACATTTTTGACAATATACTATAAGACATGGTTTAAAAACATACTATATTATGACACTTTTTTCAACACATACTACACTAAGTCATGTTTTAGATGAAACCCTATACTACAGGACAATTTTACTATAATACTGTACTAAGGTGTTTTTAACAACATTCATGACACATACTACTGTATATATACTAAGTACTTTTATAATAAAAAACATATACTAAGGCATTGTTTTAATGACACACTGTACTATTAAGTACTATATAGATATTTTTAGATATTTTTGTGTTTTGTGGAGTGTTATAAGTTAAATTACTATTATGACTTTTTTCCCTGACATATTATACTAAGAAATGTTTTTACCACATACTGCACTAACACACGTTTTTCACAGCATAATATACTATGACACTATTTTGACTACAAACTATACAAAGACATGTTTTTAACGACATACTAAACTATGACACTATTTTCATCACATACTCTACTATGAATCTTTTTTAACCACTTACAATCACATCAAAGGATATACTGTATATCGGACAGAGCCAAGATAGAGACATGTGTTGTGGCTCCATGGTGCCGGCTACTGAACTAGGAACTGACAGCCCTGGGATCAACTACTGGTTTGTGCATCTTTTATACAGTCATGTGTTTTAATGTAACACAACATATGAGGTTTGTTCAGATACAGGGACGCTGGAGAATGCTCCTGTTGCTCAATTGTGAGGCTACTGAAAAAGAAGCAACAGCCCTGGGTCCAAATCCTGGCTTGGCCATTTTTTTCTAAAGAATAATATATTTTATTATGACAGAAAAAATAGGTTTGATAGAGAATGATACTGTTGTTCAATGGTTAATCTAAGCTAAGAATCGAGAGCCTCAGGTTTGAACCCTGACTTCTGCATGTTTTTATACAATGACATGTTCTATTATCACAGAGAGTATTTCATCAAAAATATGCCTCAGGAACTGACAGCTCTAAAAAATGTCCAAGTACAGTATGTAACAAAAAAACATGCCTTAGCAAGATGTGTGATGAAAATAGTGCCATACTATACTACATTGGAAAAAACATGCCTTAGTATAGTATGTGATAAAAAGCCCCATAGTCTGTATGAGATAAAAAATCATGTCTTAGTACAGTTCAACATGTGATCAAAATAGTGTCATAGTACAATGCGATTCAACAAACTTTCAATAAAGTTTTTCTATTTTATCAAATTGGTTTCTCAAATAGAAACGACTCCTTGTCCTGAGGATATGACACTCACTCGTTGGTGTAGGCCACAGTAATCCCAGCGACAGGCCCGTTGTCACAGCCCAAGAAGAGAAAGGAGACGTAGCAGGCAGTGGAGACCAGGTTGACCAGCATGGCCATGCGGACTGCTCCCAGTGCAGACAGGTTCAGCTTCTTCACCAGCAGCCCCCCGAGGAAGATCCCCAGACAGGCGCAGGGTATAGCGGTCATACCTGGGTGGGGATGCACGAGCACGTTCACATTTCACAAGGATTTTACCTGCATTTTCTATGTAATGCTTGTTTAGTGCAAACTGGTTCTTCTGCTATCTCACAGTATTTCAAAGAATAAAACTCCATCAGTGTAAAACGCCAAAGAAAAAAAAGCCATAGAGACATAAAGCAGAGGTTATTGACCCGCCCACCTAGCAGCTGATTGGCCGAGGACGTGGTGAGGTTGAACTGCTGCTCCAGGTATTTTCCTAGAAAGGCAGCGAAACCAGCAACCACAGCGATCTCCATGCAGGCGGCCAGCGTGATGCAGCTAAATACCGGATTGGAGAGTAGGTGCCTGGTTACCCGAGGGATTACTGGGTGGAAAGAAAGGACAACACGGTAAATAGGTAGCTTGACTTCTCCACACTCCCGGACGCTCCCAGCACCCCTATTGCCCCTCACCTCTCAGATGCTCGCAGACCGAAAGTCCGCTGTTCATGTCAAAGCCGTGAACGGCGCCGTTGGCTTTAGTGTCCTGAAGGTCCAGGCTCAGGGAGGAAGGCAGCATGGACTGCTCACTCTCCGCCCCGCCGTCCATGTCCTGCTCGTCCAGGGCCTGGGGGAAGCCGAACATGAACAGGGCCGACAGGAAGAGTAAGGCACTGCAGAGGAGGAACCCGGCCCACCACGCCCCAATCCAGCGGGGGTCATCTGGGGTGATGTCCAGTTTACCTGACGACGGAGGGGAAGTCACACCTGTGAGCGTGTGGACACTGCAGAGTCCGTCAAAACACGGGGAACATACTCACTGGTGTCGATGAAAACAGCATCAACGTAGACTTTGGTACAGATAGAACCTAGGATGAAGCCACAGGCTGGGCCAAACACAAGTGTGGAAAATAAAATGCCTGCAAGACAAGGAGAAACACAACACAAGGTAATTCATCATGGCTGCAATATGTCAGTGTTAGCGGCATTTATTTGAAAGAGTTTAAAGGTTTTGCTGAGATGCTGCAGAATAAGATACACACGCACTGTATGTGGAGTATGTGCATTTCGCTGTATCTGCCACCAGAGGGCAGCAGAGTATAAGACTAAAGTGTGTAAAAATGAATACACATGAAGCTTTCTACCTCAGAATAGTCTGGTGTTTAAGTATGCAACTGATTTTATCAGATCGCTTACAGCAGTCAAAAATAATCAAGCAGCAGATAAACTCCTAAAGTAAGAACAGATAAAGCAGGAGTCACTGACAGCATCCCTGGTTGCCTTTCTGGCCAATGCCTGGTTTTTCCAATAGGCAGCAGACTGTTTGTTGTAGGAACGTCAGCCTTCCTTCACTGCTAAATAAAGCTGCTCCCTCCTGACAGGACAAAATGATTAGGGCCGTGATCATCACAACTAATTAATCTGACATTTGAATGATGCATTAATGTTTCATGTTGTGTCATGAATTATTCACATATAAAAATAATTAGAAACACAGAATTTTTTCTGACAATTTTAAACAAATTGGTTTTGTTTTAGTTAGTTTTCTTCAGGTAAACTGCAAGAAATAGGAGACTTTTTAGGCAAGAAAGCGTTTAATGAATTTAAACTGAAATTTCTTCTGTATGTTTTTTTTTAATGAGGCTATACTTAGTTAGTAGAAAGCTGCTTTTACCACACTATTAAAAATAAAGGAAGGGGAATTGGTACCACTTTGCAACAATGTGTAGCGAGGCTGGATGCATTATAATCATTTGGGCACAGTCACTGATCCCATTAAGGTTGAAGTCAGGTGACAAACAACTGAGCCATCACCAACAAAAAACACCTTCTGTTTCCTGCTCTGACTCCAATAAGGGTCAAATCACAGACAAACACAGAACAAGACAACTAATCTATAATGCATGTTGCACTGGCTGGCACGCGCGCACGCGCGCACACGCGCACGCACACACGCACACACGCACACACGCACACACACACACACACACACACACACACACACACACACACACACACACACACACACACACACACACACACGGCAGTGAACCTGCATAAAACACTGGGTTCCGGCCAAACCCATCTGCACTACACCGCAGCTCCACATTCTCTAAAGTTAGCTGTGCTCACTAAACACTAGAATGACAGAGTGGGGTGGCCTTCGCAGGGAAACAGCTGACGACAACAGCAGCAATAAGCAGTGAGGGAGGAGAAAACCTATAACAAAAAACAACATATACTATATACATAGCATATTTGTCTTCTGTTTTCTGAGAATAATCTAAAAATTAAGTTAATAGTTAATATTTAGTTTTGCAAATAGTGCAAATATCGTTATTGTAATTAAATGTATTTATTTGAACAGATGTAGTGTTAGACACTGTGGATAACTAGTAGGCAAGTGATTATTTTGACTGTATCATCACTTTATCCATAATTTCCAAATCCAAGCTGTGTAAATTTAAATGCTTATTGAACTTAATGCATATCAGGTGACGTGTATTGATTCTTTTCCTGTACAAAAAAGAGATTTCACTGACACTGAAAAGTCAGAAATTGTTTCACAGGGATTTCACAACGCGTGATCACAAAAACATCAAACGTTTTGTAGCAAATAGTCAACAGGGTCGCAAGAAACGTCCCGAGAAGCAAATTAACCGCCAAAGATCTGAGAAGAATCAAACATGAAGCTACAAGGAACCCATTATCCTCCATATTCCACAGCTGCAACCGACCGGAGTGTCAAGAAGCACGAGGTGTTCACTTCTGAGACGTGGCCAAGGTCATGAAGGCTGAAACCCTTTTTTACCTTCACTGTTTACCCTGAACAGTGTCTGGGAGGCTGTGGTTGCATAAAAGGTTGATTCTGACCCGATCATAATAATAATAATAATTCTGCACACTAATAGTTGCCTACTTGTAGATATTCCCCTAGAGTGTTCAGGTTTGAGGGTTTGTTAACAGTTTGGATTGACCAAGAGCACTCTAGAATAACCAAACCTAATGATTGTACACACAGTGTTTATATTTGCAGACTAATACAATATTAATAACAGGATACAAAAAAATATAATTCATCATTTCACGTTTTTTGTCATTTAAACGTTCTAACACAATTCTTTCTCATCTTCGGGGGTTTTTATGATGGTTTTCAGTCAGATAAGAAAAAAAAAGAATTTATTCGCAACAATACAACAGCAAAAAAACGATTCCAACGTATATTAAAGCAAAGGCGTGACAAACGTTATCTAAGGCCAACAAGTACACAGCTCAACTACAACAAATTACCGATAATTACAGAGCTCTGAAGTTGTTGTTTTTACATGTTCTTTCCTTCATTCCTTTCACACATTTTCACATCTGTCACATAAACTCTGGGTGCCAGACAACTGAGACATTGTCATGGGACGCAGACATGTGGAAGCAGAAAGCTCCATTCAGAGCTTGTGGATGATTTGATTTGTATCTAAAATTAACATGAAATGCATTAAAACCAGTATTAGCCATTATTAAGAATAAAAAAGCATTGATTATATTATAAATGCAGTACTACTGTACATGAATATGATTATAATGAAAATCAGATATAAATTTTGTCTCAAAATATATGATGTTACAATCAAACGCTCAGGCCCAAATAAAGACGCGTTCCCGTTGTCTGCAAGCAGCAATAATGAATGCGACAAAGCCAAGGTCATACGAGGCACCGCTCTCCTACCTGGCCACAGTGCCTGGATGTGAATAATGTCTCACTCAGCCTCACATTATAGCACGCTTTAATCACTGGCAGTGCATCCGTAGCCAAGACGCTCCTGAAAGGTGCACATATAAAACAACCTGGCCGGGTCTGAATGGACAGCGTGTGCTGAGTCAGTGTCCGTTCCTTCCTCCGCTGCCCAACGGCGGAAGAGTAATAACTCCGCTGGAGTAAAAACATTTTGGTGCAGTGGACTGCTGACTTTCAGCCTCACAGAGCTTCATTACACGCATGATAGTGATGAATAGAGGCGGCGATATAATGCGGGGAGGGAGACGCGTATCCAGTGGCAGCAGAGCTGGACCCCTGCGGCTCCAGAGGCTGCTCTTTTGCTGTTGCACTGTAGGTTCCTGTGCTGCCTGTGCAGCCCAACCATAGCGGGCCGCTCTTCCACCTTCCGCACCACCTTTTGCATGGGTGGATGCCTGGGTTGCCGCACCATAAGGGTCACAGAGGTGCTGGAGCCAATGGCAGCTGTCACTGACCCTGGACACGTCACCGCTCCATCATACAGAGAATCATACACAGCAGCCAAAGCACTCAGATACATGTAATACCAATTCAGGTCACGCTATCCATGAGCTACAGCTGCTTCCTGTACTGCACGAAGTCTAATCACGCTTTAAGGTATTGTTCCAGCGTTTCTAATAAAATAAGCCAATAATTATTGCATCCAACAATCCAGTGCCTAGATACAATTGTATCAAACGTTTATGGTCCTCAGATGATGAACCTTGAACTTCAAGGTCACGACTTCCCACTTATCCACGTACAGTACACTGTAGTATAAAGCGCAGACATGGTTCATATGAGATAAAACATGATTACTAAAGGTTAGTGATCGCACAACGTTTCATCTTCAATCACCAGGCGGCCAGAGGTGCCGGAGTGCGAACGCTGCGCACACACACACACACACACACACACACACACACACACACACACACACACACACACACACACACACACACACACACACACACACACACACACACACACACACACACGTATCTGTTAAAAGCAGCGTGTGTTGCAGCCCTTAGCTCAAAGCACAGCTGTGCCTGAGTACAGCCTCACAGAGCTGCTAAAGACCAGCCCCGAACACTCGGGGCCCGTTTCATCCTGCAGATCCCACACTTTACTGCTGGTGCTGCACTGCTGCATCACTGCAATTTCTGTTCCATTATCGTAGCTGTCATCAGACACAAGCGAGGATCAGAGGGACAGGTAGCGGTAAAAAGCCTTCGTTAATTGTGTCAGTCTGCAGTCTGACGTGTTGCTCAGAGTGAATGAGCGCATGCATACGCCCCCACACGCATCCTAGAAAGCCTATATGCTCCTATACTCTAGAAAGAACAGGACAGGACAGATGCATGCTGGGAGATGGTCATGACAACGTAAGTGTTTGTTCCCGAGTATCACCGGATTTTCAGCCTCTTATTCAGGCAGTGTTGATGTGGGGGGGGGGGGGCGATGGCTACAGTATAACACCTGCCTGTCCTTCTATCATGTGGTTTGTGAATGCATAAGGGCTCTTTGAATATTTAATCGTCCAGTTTGATCTTTGCAGAAACAACTGTGCACCGCCTGTTTGTCACGTTGCATTATTGAAGAGTTTTCGTCCAAATGCCATTGTTTATTCAGAGGTCGGCCTCATCAAACAACGTCAAGGAGAAAAAGGGAGGCGCAGCGGAGACGCTGCAGGCGCCACATAACATGTATGTTTAGTATTAAAAGAGAAAAAAAAAAAAAAAAAAAAAAAACGGGCTCCATTCAATTACCAAGCTACAACAGATGACCCAGCAGTAACACTGGAGGAGGTAACCATGGCGATCGACATTGAGCAAAAACAGAAAACAGAGAGGGGGCTGGGGAAGCGATTACCAGACTATGAAGAGGCACGGGCGAGGGTTGGAAAGAAACACGTAATGGACCAGAAGTAGGAATTCAGTCTAAAACACAGTACGACGCTAAAACAGCACCAAGCGAAAAAAAACAAATGACTCATTGTTGGAAAAATTCTGCTTTCCTCTTCTTCAAGGAATGTATTTAAGATGCAGTATGTCCTTGGTTGACTGACTAGACTGTCAGATCTCGTCCATCACTGGACTAACACAAACAGACAAACACAATCACAGTCATACTTACAGGCAAAAGTCTAAAATCACAGCTATTATAACTCTGGCAATCTGTTGGCTTAAAGTCAACCCCAACGCCAGGTCCACGTCTGTAGGTCTGAAGGAAACCTCTCAATAACTTAAAGTTCCCCATTCACAATGTTTACGTAGAAACTAGCACATCCCACAACGTCAGCCTGCTAGACAGTCAGTGTGAACCTGATAAACATGTTTCTCAAAAAAGTGTTTCTCAACACTTGTTGAGAAAATGACATGTTATACTGTATTTGAACCTTTGTGTGTATTTTCTTAAAATAGGGGAGAATATGTACATTTTCAAGGTAATCAAAAAGCAAATTCCACGTTCCAAGTATTCAAACTCAGGAAGAAGCAAAATTGTTTAAAAAATAATTTTATACCTTGTACTTTTACATACAGTACCTATAACAAAATATATTGTATAGGGTAACGTAAAGATAAATATATATGAAATTGCTATATCCAATTAGGCAAAATAAATAAACACTAAGTTAAGATAGAAATATCACTGACAGCAGTTGGTGTCTAGTGGAGCATGCGGTAGGGTGGGCTCCTGTTTGCAGAATTAGCCTCGTTTGTCCTCCTTTCTCTCCTCCATCCTCTGTCCATCTCTCCTCTCCTCCGCTCAGAGAGCTGCTAGCACACACTGTACAGATCAAAGCGTGTACAGAACAAACCGCAGGCCCTCTCACCATGCAAGAGGTCTGCACCGAAGCGCCAGCTCGGACGAGGACGGCCAGCCACACGCAGAGCGGGAGGCTCCGAGGAGGAGTGAGTGGAAAAAGGAGAAGAACGGAGGAGAAGCGTCTTTCAATCTCAACAAGCTGCACGTGTCTCCTGCATCCAGATAAACTGTAGCGCTGTTTAATGTAATTATGATCATCTCTTATTATGGTTCTGATCTGATGAAGAACTGTTACTAGCAGGTTGCTGATGAGACAAGCAGGAGTCTCCTGCATCCAATACTGTAGCAATGTAGATCATCTCTTATTATGGTTCTGATCTGATGAAGAACTGTTACTAGCAGGTTGCTGATGAGACAAGCAGGACAACACAACCATGAGTAAAGTCATAGGCATTTGAGTAATATCTGTTTCTGCCAGGCATAAATGAGCCACTGGACAGCGTGCAGTGTGAAAGGCAGTAGAGACCATTTATTGATTGAAATCTACTGTACATCCCATCACACACGACTAACATGCTTGACAGGCAGAGATGTTTCCATCCACTGTCCAAAACTCATTATCTGGTCGAGACAGGTCAATACTGTGCATCCCCCGGAAATATGGAATGGAAACACGCTGGAAGAGCTTTTACGGCGCAGGAGCGTTTGCCATCTTTGCTTCCAATCATAGTGTAAAACTGTCCTTCTACAGTCCTTCTACAGCAATAGAACGAAAAATGACGATTCATCATATATGTTGTTTGATGTGTAACTCAGTGACACCAGGATTTATTTAAACATTTTTATTCTATCTATTAAGGCAGCAACAATTTGACCACAACACACACGCACGCACACGCACACACTTTGACCAGGTCTGTGAATGAGATTCTTTACATAATCGCATGTTTTGCATTTGAAGCTATGCAGCGGCTGCGGTGGATAATGGCTCATCATCAGAAAGGCCATTTATAGTAAATCTACAAAGACATCTCATTCCCAGACTTGCTGACTAACGGCTGATTTCTGTGGAAGCACTTAGCTAACAGAAGGCAGACTTTTAAATTATAAATTACTCCGTATTGACTTGTTGTTCCACCTTTATGCTTTTCCAATTAGATCCATTCCTGCTGCATCCGAGCAACCTGCCGCAGCTTCCCGTCATCTCCCTGCACCTGCATCACGAGCATCGATGACCCTCCGTCCAACTAGTCACGACTAATTATGATTGGATGAAGATTATCTCCGTAATAAAGTTTCGTCTAATATAATACTGTATTCCTCGCTCGTTAGGGACAGATGATCATTTCCTGTAGCACACATGAAAGATTAATGTCACTGTCATGCTTCAATTATGGTTACATAATTGTCTCATTTTCTTTGATGGATATTGTAAGTGCCCAGGTTTTACTGTGCGCTCGACCTTTGTTTCTTATTACTTCCAGCTCGCTGCAATTACAAGTCCGTTAAATAATCAAACTGTGGCTGGTTTAGTTCAAGGACTCGTTTGTTGTTGGGACGGATTCAAGTGGTCGCAGCACTAAGGCGACGGTGCTGTTAGTCCTCAGTCCGGTCGATGACGCCGCTTCTTCTGCTGCTTCCTTCGTCCGTAATGTCAATAATTTAATAGCAAACCTCATTCATCACTAGATGAGTGGCGTGTGGCTTTTTGCGGCCTATTAACAAGCTTTTAACCCACGGGGAGCGTCCCGTGGGCCACGGCGGCGCGGCCAGCGGGGCTTTTGGCGGCAGTAAAACGCGCCCGGACGCCCGGCTGCTCCGGGGGACTTACCTATGTACAAGGAGGAGTCCTTTTTGTGGACATGGTCATCGATGTAGGACACGCCGAGAGGCTGCACAGGCGTGGCTCCGATGCCCAGAAGAACCTGGGCCCCGATCAGCAGAAGGTACATCATGTTGGTGTTGGCTCGGTTGCCACATTTAAACCCAGAGTCTAGCGTTTCTGACCTGGAGTTGTTGGAGCAGACATCCCTGACCTCGTCAGCGTGCCACGCCTCCCCCGCCTCATACTCGTACTGATGGGTCAGGAACTCCGGCAGCGCCGACAGCAGCGCCCCCAGCGCCATCACAATGCCGCCGAAGCCGATGAGGCGCGGCCTGTGCGCCCTGGCGCCGAAGTAGCTGACGAACAGGATGAGCGCCAGGTTGCCGATTTCGAAGCTGCTGGCGATGACGCCGACGTCGGCGCTCTGGAGGTTGAAGCGTCGCTCCAGCGTGGTCAGAACGCTCACCTGCGGGGGCAGAGACAGGGCCGCCGTCACCGGGGGCGCCGCAGGCTTCATCCAACGCCCCCCCCCCCCTCCTCCCAAAGCAGTGTGCGACGGGCACCTGAGGGAAACGCGACGTGTGCGCGGCTTCGGGCGAGAACGCTGCAGCTGCCGCTCGAATTGCTACGAAGAGCTACGAACCGGCCGGAGGATTAATAATAACCTTCATTAATTCTAACTCATCGGACGATTTAACCTTGAATATGGGCCTCATTCAAGGTTTGTTCGGGATTTGGCTCTGCTCTTGTAAATGACAATCATCAGCGTCCTGCTGTCGTGTTTATCACCAAACAAATGAATTGCTATGATTCTACAGTATTTCCTGTCCACTGCTCATCTAGAATTATTACAGCGCTTTAATTCATACAGTGTCTTGCTTTGTGGGTGCAGACGTGTGTCACCACATCCACAGTAGACGAGCCTGAGGATTTACAGTATAGATGGGCTTTAACTTCAGCCATTTTATACCACATTTACATTTTTGTATCCAACCTACTCCAGTAAAAGACAAATAAAATAATACAATCTACAAACAATAACTAATGTTATTGTAGAGTTTCAGGTAACAAGTGACCTTTAGCGTATCAGTGCTGAGCACAGACCAATTCAGGGTTCAGACGTCTCAGACGTCCGGTTACAAACGGTTTCATTTTAATGTGATGTTGTTGTGCGAATACTGTATCAGTGGCTGTGAACGAGAACCGAGACTAAAAGGATGAGGACAGAAAATGGACAACGCTAGAAAAGTGGATGTTAGAACTTTTTGTTTTGCAGTAGATTCTTATTTATATGTTAACGGCGATTAGTCCACGTCTAGTGTCAGATCATAAATAAAATATCAGCTGCTGTGGATAAAGGGCTCGGTCTCTGTACACAATCACTCCCTCCTCCCTACTTTAAGCTGATTCAACTCCCCACTGGGCTCAATGGGAGCGTTTCGTTTCTGTTGTGGTGATGGCGTCATTCTCCACCGGGCCCGTGTCCTCCGGTGTCAAAGGCCTCCTCCGTTACCGGCACAGAGCAGTCGTCTCCGTGATGGACGCGCATCCTGCTCTGCGGCCGACTATCAATACGTGCAACTGCGCGGCCCCAACAACACGTGGAGCTTCCGACCGCTGTGACGCGCGTCGTGTCACGCCGATGGTGCAAAGGCCCTAATGGGTGATACGCAGCGACTCATCGATCAGGGAGTGCACCGCGTCCACCGCGGTTACCGGAGGACGCGATTATCGCCGTTCGATCGGAGCCCATCGACCATGAGCCGCAGCGGCGCGGACGCCGCATTTGCCGGCGCTGCGCTAACGCGACGCGACCTGCGGTCTGTTTACCGACGTGCGGCGGTCAACGCGGTGCGCGTGCGCGGCGCGTGTGCGCGGAGACTCACCAGATAGGCGCCCACGGTGCCCTGTGCCAACATGAGCGCGCATTCCGACACCAGGAAGATCTTGATGTTGGAGAAGCACGACGTCTTCTTCTGGCTGTCGTCCTGCTCCTGCTCGTCGGCGCTGCTCGCCTCGGTGCAGATCTGGTTTTTAACCTGCATCCTTCGGCTCAGGCTCCGGTCGGCATGAAACTGAACGGGTTCGGCCCGGCGCGGAGCATCTGGTGACGGTGGGCGAGCTGCACTGCGGAGCGCGCGCGGGGCCCTGCGAGGCGACGGGCGGCCGGCGTTGCGATGTGCGGCGCGCGAGAGCTACCGCCGTCCACTCAGCGTTACGCACGGTCCGTCAGCGACCTCTCATCATCGCGTGTCCGGCCAGCGCGTATCAGCGACATCGCATTTAAATACGTAGGCTACGCACGTGCGATAGTGACGTTACCGGCGGACGAACTACGGCACGCCGTCCCTACGCATCCGCCGTGACGAGACACCGGTGCCGACTGGTTGCGGATCCTCAGCCCGGTTTCAGTCCGCAGCTCCGCGCCTGACGGACGGCGCTGCGTTTTACGCTCCTCCCATCACAAACGTGTCTTTTCTGCTTCTCTATTATTCCCCTTCTGTTTCGTCTGTGTAACTTACAGCTCGACTGGTGTCTATAGTTCAATAGACACACAATAACCTCTCGATTATTCCTAAATATTTTTATAAACAATAAAATAATACCTGTGTGTGAATGGAACATGTACGGAACCGAATCACGGTGGAGCAACGAGGCTGCTGAAAACAGACACTCACTGTGTTTTGAGTATGAGTCAGACTTGGCTAAGGAGCGTATTTCACAGTGAAAGGATGGTGTGATGCATTGTGTGGCTTTATTATCATGCCTTTAATGACTGGTTGGTAATAGCAGTATATACAGGTTCCTTTATTTTATTTTTTGCTGCAGCGTCTTGTCTTAGGTTTCTAATTTGTGACCGTCTCAAAACAGGTCCAAAACATGTTATTAATAATTCCTAATGTGCACTTCAGGCCTTTAACTGGGACTGGATGTCGAAGTGGCTCGTTCACAGTTTAGGCTTACACAGATATTTAGCACAGTGATGTTTTCTCAAATCCCAAGTCAAATCGTGGTGCAGTGCAAACGCTGCCTTGCTTCTCGTAAATGCAACCAATTCCCCATTGTGCTATTTAAAGTTGATGCCTCCTGGGACGCCAGTATGGAGGCGATGATTGAATTAGAGCACCAGGCGATTCAAAAGGGCACCGGTGTATGATGGCCCTCATTAGCTGCACTATAATCTTTGGTTTAACGTTATTAAAATTACCCGTAGCGACGACAAAAAAACATCAGAATCGGCAGTTTGGCTTGAGTCAGGGATCTGTTCATCCAGTCTGAGACCCACAGCATGAAAGGTGAGACAAAGCGCCGTGGAGACGGCAGTAAAAACACAAGGCAGGTCCCTCCGTCATCACTATAAAGAAAAGCCCACGGAGATCCAAGGTCGCGTAACACTAGGCCAGCGGCTCTTGGCTCACGGCCTCCCTCAGGCTCCCCGCTTGCTCCGGCCGATCCCATAGCATCCGAAGCAGCTCGATCCATCAGAAAAACTGTCAAGTCAGCGCGAGGGGCGAGCATTCTTCACGGCATCACTGCGAGCAGCCCAGGTGATTTAGCATCCGCCGCGGTGCCTGCCCATGCGCCGCCAGCCAGCTGCGGGAATGATTTGCCTCTTAATCACAGGTCCCACGGAATGAGTGAAGCTTTTATGATTTTAATCTCTACCAAACAAATAAATCAGACGAAATGCAGGATTTACCCGGACACCAAAAACCTTTGGGAATGGAAATGCCTGTTGAAAAGGAGACACATACAAAAAAGAAAAAACACAGAGCTTAAGAGAATCAAGTTTACTTTCCCTCTTGCTTCATGGATTTTACATTAACAACTTTAACGCAATCTGAACTCAAATAAAGGTCCAGCTCCCACTTATGACAAACTGTAGTGAAACAATAGTAAAACTTCCACATGCAACATTGTCTTTCAGGTTCTCTTCTTCTTTCCCTTCTTTTAGAACAGCGTGGCCCACAAGCCACAATCCCCCTTTTATGTTATAAAAACCCATCAAGTAGAGCTTAAAAACATGAGCGTTTTTTTTAAAAGACGTTTAGCCTCCAGCTGTTCATAGATTAGAATCATCTGGACTGATCTTCGGCTGCTAATTTTAGTATTAGTGTCACATGTAGAGGGAACTAAAATACCTGGTATCGGGTTATTTCAGGTTCCCCTTAACTCTTTCGCCATCAGTTACTGAAGTCATGAACTAAATGGAGCTCGCTGTCTAAAGTCTGTCTAATGAATGAACCATGTTCCATGTTCATCCATTTACTCCCAGAGGTTTCACGAGTATTAGCGCGAACATGCAAATCTATGCGAGCGCTCACTGCTCGAGACAGGAGCTGTGACAGCTGATACCCTTCCTCCCAGTGTGCACCGCTCCAGGGAAGGACTGGGAGCAGTAACAGTCTGTCAGGGCGCCGTCCAAAGAGCCCAAGCTTTTCCCCGCTCTCCAGCGAAACAGGTGCTCAGGCCCTATAGCCCGGTGGGGGTGTGATGTGAGCGGGTGGGTGAAGCGCAGGGCAGCCTCTCTGTGCTCGTTCCATCTGTTTTCGTGTCCCTCGCCTCGGCCGCCTGCCCGCCTGCAGGCTCCACGGGGCCGATGGTAAAGCCCTCCCCACACACAAAGCCCGAAAGCGTAAACTGGCGTTGGTGAGCGGCGTTCGGGACAGGTTGGGACCAGGCGTGCAGCAACAGAACTCCCACAGTCCCAGTGAGTCACATGCATGGACGGGAGCGCCGTGCAGGGAATTAATGGATATAGCGAAGTAATTAGCAGGTTCCTTCCGTCCTTACTGCAGCATCTCTGGAGCCAATCAACAGCTCGGAGGATGTTCAGTAGTCTCTGCTGGTCACTGATGTCAGTGTTAGGAAATATCTTAGTAAGAGGACAAACACAGAAAGGACAAACTCAAAATGGCACTTTGGTCAAAGTAGAATGTATTATGTAGTACTAATAGATTTGGACACGAGGCATCAGATGGTGCTTTATTTTTTAAGAACCTCTGGGCTTTATTCATACTACAGGGAAATATTCTGGTTAAACGTACTACAGAACCTACAGTATCATCAACAGTAAGTTAGACATGCAAACCAATTTAAAAATAAATTAATTAATTAATTAATGATGGCCGACTCCAAGGCTCCATGGACTGTGGCTCCAGAATGGCTGTTATGGATGTCAGGTGTTTGCACATTGCACCATCTGCTGGTCAGCAAACATCAAAGCTCACCCACACATCAAATGCAAATCTCTGTATCTGAGCCTTCTTCTGTATTGTCTTATTACTTGATCTGAAGTCTTAAAATAAAGCCTAAAATAATCTTTTCGCTGGATGCAATGGAGAAAACCCCTATGAGCAAGGCATTTTGCTTAACTGGTGTTTGACTGCTACAAACACATAATAAAAAGCTCTTAGAATTAGAACCAAGGGTTCTAACTCACAAAGCCATAGAGCAGCTGAGCATGTGTCCGAACCCGTCAACTCACTGCTCATCACTTCACATTCCGCGGTCTTCTCTCCGGGAATCAGGGACCTCTTTGCTGTGTTGACCACTACGACGCAATGATTTCAGCAGCAAATGACTTTGGAATATAAACAAGTCACATCAGAATTGTACTATTTTGAGTACTTTGTCTGAGGAATCTTGGATACAACAATGATACAGACTTTAAGCACTTTAAGGATCCATAAAACAGAAATGTGTCTACTTTTCTTGTCAGTGATAGAAATAGCAAGCTGTTTTTCTGGAATCCGTCGTCAAATTCACTTACAACTCACTTAAGACGACGACTCTGAACACAATCACGTTTTCACTGCAGAGTGCATCCAGCGTTTCCTAGTGTGAGATATTAAAAGATCCCAGTGAATGCGCTAAATGCCACTTTGACGTGACAGATCCAGTTACTAAGGATTGCAGATGCCGGTCTGGATAATGTGCCCTTTCATTTATCTCTGCACTTTATCTGCACCAGCGTTAGGCAGAGAAAATCACATTAGCCTGAAAAGTGGTTGGACTGCAGTGGAAACAACCAGCGACTCTTTATTAGCAGGAAGGATGTTGACCTTTAAAGCAAAAAAGATTTTCATCTCGGAGAGAAGGCGGCACCTTGGCTGGCACATGTCCGAAAAAAACGCAATTTCATCTTTTGTTTTGCTGCATTGGATTATATTAATCTGTACAGGTGTATAAATAAAGCATCCCGTGTCCTGTATGTGATAACGGTAGCGATATATAACTAGACCTTCAGAAAGTGAGCTTCATCTACAGTCCACCTATGTTTTGTGATTATAGCCCCGCCTTCTGGTAATAATCTGTCATTACATTATTGAGGCTTAAACGTTTGTTTACGCCCCCTGTCGGGCGACCGGAGAAGGAGGCAGCGGACGTCTATTGTTCACCACTGGCTGTAAACTGGCCGTTAACAACACTTCTGACACCACAGCATAGAAGCATAGAAAAGCACGGACATACCAACACTTTACTGTAGGTAGAAATGAAATAATCCCCGGCCTCCGTCTCACGCTGAGCCCAGATTATAATTTATGAGGAGAAACGAACTCCTCTGCCTGATTGCTTAAACATCAGCCCCGCGGCCAACAGAACTTGCTGATGTCAGCAAATGTTGTGTGAGCGACTCCCACAGACTCATCATGCGCCCTAGACGACCTAAAGTGAGGGAGGCGGACGGGCCTCGACCACGAAGCGGCGCGATGCAGCATAAGCCACGGTTCATACGCAGTCTGCGACACTGCACTTCCCTCATACGGTCGCACACTGCACGGCACACGCAGTTTGAGACTGGACCTGCACGAAGCTCAGTGTCCAATGTATCCAATACCGGTGACATGAATCCTGGCTTGTTGTCTCGTCTCTGGTTACAGCGGCAGCTTCAGGGTGTCTGCAGGATTCAGTGGGACCAATGGGTGACGATAAGATCAATTCAAAATGTTCTTGGGACATTATCATCCTGCTCGTGAACAGACCGTTACGTCTGAGCTTGTCTGAAAAGGAAACGTCCAGTTCAACAACAAACCTGCCGCGCACAGACATTTCCACGGCTTTAAGTTAAATAACTAGGTTTTCCAGACATCATGTTGTCCTCATCGTGATTTGATTCATGACCGTCTCGCTACTGTGGCTCAGGTTCATGGCACATTTAACAGCATTGAATCACAGGGAGTCACCTGAAGACAAGACACCAGTTAAAGTGATTGCATTGATTTGTGTCAATCAAAATAATAATTTCCAACTCCATAACCCATATTCTACTCGTATGTGGAGATTCAATCCCTGCGTGATAATAACCATCCTCTTGATGTTTTCGTTTTGGCTGAGACTTTTCAGTTTTAATTTGTAGCATGAGATGGTAAACCATTTAGGAAGTAGTGGTAGAATTACTATTAGCAAACATTTAGTGGCATTTTACAGAACAAACAATTAATTTTTACATAATTCTGTTAATATGCATGGGTTTGGAGAGTAAATGTGAAAGGAAATGTAGCATCTTTATGAAGGAAATTTCATTAGGAAGCACTAAAAACACTAAAACATTATATTTGTTAAATCATTTTTTTAATTAACAAATTAAACTTTTTGTTCTAAATATTCTGAAGTGGGGTTTATTTCTGAGACCGCTCCAAAGAGTTTGCCCCGAATACGTCGTAACCGAACGCGCCTCCATTCGCGTCGCGTGATCCCCGAGAGTGGCGCGCGCCTCTCGCGACCTAAACGGTGGCGCGCTCACGTGTCACAGTCTGAAAAGCGCAGGTGCACTTAATTGGCTGGTGTCACGCGCGGTTGGCGGATCACAGGCGTCCTCTGAATGTGACATCTGCCGCTTTCATGGCAACACGTTCGGTACCGTCGGCCGCTGACGTCACACGTCTGTCGGCGCGGTCGCTCGACCTGTTGACGTCACGCAGCTGAGACGCTGAGATTTCAGAGATTTTGACTATTTGTGGACTGGGACAAAGTTATGCAACAACAAAACCTTCACCCAAATATGTTTTACTGTGTCAACAATAATCATATACAACCCTGACGTAGGATTAACCAGCCTAGAAGCAGGACGCAATAAATACAAAGACCTTTCTATAAAACTCACATTACTTTACAAGTGTATAAGTGAATATCAACAAATACATATTTATGTTAGTTGTTATGAAATACATATATAAAAGTACAAGCCTGAAAAAAGTCACACATAAATGTTATTATATTGTGTTATCCTCAGCGCTGACGCACACATTCAAACCTCTTGTGAGTGGACTCTCCGTCCTTTCCACCGGCACTCGCACCGCGTGCTTCAGGGACGCCGTCGCGGCCGCGCTGGTCTCCCTGTCCGACAGGCGCGCGTCTCGGCGGCGGCGGCGGCCCTTCAGCCGCTCGCAGGAGCGCACGGTGAACAGGCCGTAGATGATGGGGTCCAGGCAGGCGTTGAAGAGCCCGAAGATGAAGAGGATGTGGGTGAGGGAGTGGGAGACTTTGCCCTCCAGGTGCTCCGGGAAGAACCAGTACCACAGGCCCAGCAGGTAGTAGGGGGTCCAGCAGAGCACGAAGCAGATCACTATCACGATGCTCATCTTCAGGGCTCTCATCCGCGCTTTGGGGATGTTGTTCTTTGAGCAGCGGAGACGTAGCTCATTGGACGACACTAGAAGATACAGAGAGAGAGAGAGAGAGAGAGAGAGAGCGTCGATCGGCCGAGGTGCAGGTATAAAAGGTGATGATGTCACAGTGTTCGAGCGCTGAACTCACAGCTCGTCCTCGTCATCTGCCTGGAGATCTGGATGAAGATCCTGGTGTAGCAGACGAGCATAATGACCAGCGGCAGCAGGAAGAGGCAGGAGAAGGTGAACATGTTGTAGGCCGTCTCCTGCCAGCGGGAGCCGAAGCTGCCCCTCGTGGTGCACTGGGTGAAGTTTGAGGGGTGGGTGATGGTGACGTTGTGGAAAATGAACATCTGCAGATGTGAAGGTCAAACAGAGGTCATGAATCCACATCCGAAACTGCCTGATACAGAGACTCATAGTCTGTGAGGCTGAGACAGAGGCCTTCCCTGACCTTTGACCCCACCTCCCTCTCTCAAGTCCTTACCTGAGGGACAGACAACAAGGCACTCATGGTCCAGGCCACCGTCAGCATGGCCTTGTTCCTCCTCGGGGCCATGCCGACGGCCAGAGGGCGGAGGACGGCCGACTGTCTGTCCAGACTGATCACCACGGTCACGAAGGCGCAGGAGTACATGGCCTGCAGCTTGAGGAACATCAGGACCCGGCAGGCCAGGTCCCCGGCCCGCCACTGGACCGTGATGTTCCACGCCGCGTCCACGGGCATCACGATGAAGGTGACCAGGAGATCGGCGGCGGTCAGGTTGACCATCAGCACCCGCACGCGGGACCGGGACCGGGACCGGGACCGGCGCCTGCGGCCGCTGGCGGCCCGCAGCACGGCCAGGTTGCACACGGCGGAGACGCCGCACAGGACCAGGGTGGCGATGACGCGGACTTTGGCCGCCGTGGAGAAGGTGGGCAGCTCCAGCTCCGGCGTCCGGCTGCCGTTGAGCTCGGAGCCGGAGCGTTGCCGGTACGCGATGAGCGCGCGCTCGCAGCACGAGGTCGCGTTCATCGTCGGAGCCGCAGGGAGACAAGATGCAGTGAATACGCGAGCGTGATGCGTGAAGACGGCGTAAAAGATGAATCTGCATGCGTTCACAAGACTAAACAGTGGTCCAGTGCGTGAAAAAGGGGCTGAAGGAGAGCGAGCGCTGAAGTGATGCTCAGCGGGTCGGAAAAGACACCAAGGTCATGTGCAACCAACAGAAACACCTGATCAACAAGATGAATTACACCTCAGTGACGGAGGAAAACAAATAATAATAAAAAAATAACCACGAGCTAAAATAAAATCTTCTAATACTACAAACATTAAATTTAAGATTTCAAACTCTATCTAATCTAAACAGCACCAAAAGCAGCTAAACTAAAATTATTTCATATTACACATTACTGTCAAATTAATGGGGGCTGTTAAAAGCATCAGCGCCGAACAGAAATAGAGCCCAGCGGCTTGTGGACTTACTCCTTCCGTCTGCGCTCCTCGGGTCACACAGTGATGGAAGGTGAAACCGTCCCTGCTCCGCGGCAGTGCTCCGTCGCTCCATCAGGACGGAGCCCGCTCTGTCAGTGCTCAGGAGGTCGGTGTGAGGAGCGTCCCGTCCCGCAGCAGCGTTCAGGCGCAGCGGGTGCCCCCCTCCCCCCTCCCCGGACTGTGCGCGCGTCCCAGGAGCGTCACTCTCGCTGATCCCTTCACTCCGACGGTTTCTAATTTCGTCTCAGGGTAAACGTCGCGAGACGCGCCGCAGCCCCCTATTTGCATAATTTAATCAAGAGCCTGCTCAAACCTGCTCTAATTAAGCGTGTTAATTACATCTGGGCGATGGTAATTTACAATTGAATGGACACAAAAATATACCTGTGAAAAATGTATTCATGTTGTTTCAGACTGTGCAGTCTATGCCTGCCTGATAATATTCCACCAGCAGACTGCATTATACTGTAAGTGTCTCCGGTGATTGACCTTTACATACAAGCACACACAGCACATGGTCAGATCCCCAGATGTGCTTGTTCACCTGCTCGTTTACCAGTAACTGATTCCAGACACAGGTCCTTGAAACCAGTTCCCTGCACCCAGGTTACCTCCGATTAAAGAGCTTAACTGTGTCTAGGCTGCACCTGTGAGACTTTAGGTGACTAAGTAGGCAATCGCTAGGCAACCGATGGCAAATCAAATCAAGCATGATTCAAGATGTAAAAATGGATGAGGAGGAAACTTCAAAGAGGGTGAATGTTTTTTACTGTAGATTGTGCTGTGTGATGGCTTTTCTGTTTAAAAAATTCAGATGCATCTGTCTTATTATTATTGGGATGATAATTTGCTATTGGATCTCTCCATCAAAGCAAATTAAATTGCTTCAGATGTTGTAATAAGCTTATGCATGAGTCCAGCTGGACCTTTGTATCAGAAGTGGTGAAATTTCATCCAACTGTTCACATATGGACTTTAATAAAAGTGGGACAGTTCACGTGACCTTTTTGCACCACGAGTGGGAGTTTGTTTCGCTTGGGGATCGGGAGGATGCACAGAGAACAACGTCCTGTACGGCTGAGCTGTCGCTGTGCACTTCACTTACAGGGCGGCACTTTTAACAACAAGCCATTTTAGCAGAAGAGCCAAAAGCATCAGTCCGTCCCCCTCTGACCGGGAAGTAGCACCTGAGCTCCATAACACAGGATAGAGTGGTGATGATGGAGGGGAGACCTACTTCAGCTGGAGTCTGTATTGACGTCTGCGTGAGCCCCGAGAGAGGAAACCGAGGAGAACGACATTTTAAACCGTGGGGTTTTAAAAGGAAGCAGGCGCGTTGCTGCTGATCGGCCTGAAGGCCTGAACTCATCAGCTGTGCACGGCGACGGAGCAGCTGATTGGAGGGAGCGTCTGCTTCGTGCAGATGCCAGACTCCGGGCTGCGGTCCAAACAGGCCACGACTTTGAGCCCAACAGACGTCCGGCTGCTTTTCATGTCAGTCCACAGTAATTGAGGTTGTTTCTCCACTCAATTCCTTTCCAACGCCAGGAAATATGACTGCAGCAGGATTATTATGTTCTGTTCCGTCAGAATAAACTGGTGCTTTTACAAGTCCTGAGGATAATAAAAGAAAGGTTGCATTTGGCAGATGAAATAACTGGAACAACAACAGAAATCCCAAAAACCTTTATATAAAATGACCAGCACTTCAGTCCATATTATAAATTGATGGAGGGATTTGTACACAGGAAGCTTGACATGTGTTTTCTTTGTATTTTGTTTTCATTTGGGGTGTAATATCGTGACAACTGTCAGAGTGAGGTTGCTATAGTAAAACCTTTACTAAAAGATAAAGTATTCTAAATCCATATATTTTAGCAAAGAGCAGGCCATAATCCAATCTGCCCTTTATCTCAAATCAAAATCAATCAATATTCACTGCAATGCAATTAGGAGTGTAACCTGTATGAAGATGTCCAGTCAGCATCTCACTGCTGCATTTGACGCAGCATTTCATTAGAGACTAGAAAATTAATTTAGCATTAAATAATCAGCACACAGTGTAACGTACAGGCTGAAATGGTAAAGAACACCAGACTGTTGGTTTGACAGCTAAGTTAATATAAATAAGCCTGGGTTGTAATGACCTTTACAAAGGCCAGATGGGACTTACTGTATGAGGCCGGAGGATGCTGCAGAGACGTCGGCCAATAACCTGAAACCTGATGCTGGATGTGCACAGGACATAAAGATGCTCAACAGACCAGCATGCACTTACTGTATGTGATATTAACAAAATAGGATTCTGCATACAGACGTCACCAAGTTGAATGAAATGTAAGTGTAGCATTGTTACTGTACCGTAGCTTGAAGACAGGCTTCCTCAAACCGGCATCAGGTGTCAGATCCACACAATCTGACTACTAAAACGGAACCACGTTCTGGTCAAACAGACAAAAGCGGTGAAGCTTTCTTTGTTAGTAGATGGGAGGATGCTGCCTTCAACCCAGCTGGAGCAGAGCTAACCTTGACAGGAATAGCTGACGCGCCACACTGAGAGCACGCTCAGCATAATACTGAGGATTTGCTGGCGATGGCAGGGTAATCACATTTAGGGCGATGAGTGGTCAGATCAAGGACACGTTTGTTGCCCCTTTTTTGTGGATGATAAGAGACATGTAGTTCCATGACCAGTTTTACCGTTTCAAAAACACCCACAGGTCAAATGTTTCCCTTGTGCTCTCTGACCCATCTGGGAAATCTGGGAATTTACCAACAATAAATGCTATCGGACGGTTTGAGAGGATGAGGACTTAAAATAAACACACAGGAATAAGATATAAAGTAAAACTTTATCGTGACATACAAGTTTAAAGCCCTGAGAACCATGTCTTTATATTACTAATATGAACAAAACTGAATGTGTGAAAACCACTTTGGAAAAGTGCTCCACTTAAATACAATCAGCACAAACCAGTTTTAACAAGCATTCATGTGTTTTGTCCCATTTTTAGTTTATCAAAGAAAAACTTATATTATCAGTAATATCATTATTATCATGTCTATAATAATAACAAACGACAACAACAGTACAAAAATATGCACAAACCCCACAGAATTAATATACGGAGCGTTGTACAGGCCAGAAAAAAAAAAACAAAAAAAACAAAACATAAAATTGATAAATGAGGTATTCAATAGCCACTTGCATATGCGCCTGTATTTACATAGTACAGGTTAGTTTTTTTTTTATTTCAAACTGAATTAAGTCCAAGATCATCTGAGAGACAAAAGGTTCTACAGACTTCCAGCTTCACAGCTTCCTGAGTGAGAAAACCTTATTTGCGGCTACTGACAATAAAAAAAAATAAAATAAAATCCAACAACGCAACACCAAGTCAAAGTAGCAAGCAGCAAAGTGACGGCACGGTCTCTCGATGATTCAGCATTACGCTCACTGCCCTGAGGTATTGTAGTATGATGAGACGGGATGAAGAAGGGTTCTGTGATACACACACACGCCACATGATATATGGCCTTTCACACTGCATGTCAGACACAGGTGTAGCCTGGAGGTTAGTGGAGTGACAGGACACAGACACAACACTCAGCAATTCCTATTATCACGGAAGCTCATGCTGTGGAGGACTCCTCCCACAGTGTACATGTACAGGTTGATGAATGTGACACTGCAGCGGCGCCACCTGCAGCATCCCCAATGTTATTACAACGGTGTACACACACACACACACACACACACACACACACACACACACACACACACACACACACACACACACACACACACACACACACACACACACACACACACACACACACACACAGGCAATGGAGCGAGCTGCCAAGGCCGAACAGATGAAACATGAGAAAGGGTTTTAGTAGCACAGCCTAAAGTTATCATCAACTGTCACTAAAACAAGGCCCACTAGGAAAATCAACACAAATAAATAGCAAAACTTTCTGTTGACAACTCATGTCTAACATCTGATTAAACTACCCCCCCCAAAAAAACTGATTGCTCTCCAATAGATTAAGCTCAAATAATAATTTTCCCAGTCAGCTGAGCAGGAAGCCTCCACTGACAGGATCTCACCAGCAACTACTTTAAGGCAGCATCTACAGTTCTCACCTTCATAAAGTACAGTTGTGTCATAAAGGGTTGTGAGGGGCTGAGAGCAGCAACCTGTGATCTCTACTGGCAAAGTCTGACACGTAATGGCTGTAATACAGTCCTGTAAAAGCGAGGAGGCCGCCCACTTCAGATCGCACTGGGCTTAGAGGATTCTAACGGTTCAAATGACCAACATTCAGCACAGATACACCTCATATTCATCCTTTATGATAGTTCACACTGCGAAATATTTAAAAGCAGAATAATACCATACAACCGTACGTGTACACTGTTCCGCGCATTCGTTAGGAGATTTGTGAGCCAGTTCAGACTGGCTGATAAGTACAATGTCCCAGTAGGGCTTAAAAAACACAGTGAGGGTTAAAAGACTGAATCGGAGTCACGGCCGAAGAAAGCGTCAGCTACTTATCTACTTATCTGTGTCTGCTTATATTCTAAAAAACATGTGTTGCTTGAGATTTGTTTCAAAATGTATGTATTGTAATTTGTAATGTAATTTTTCAATAAGCAAACCATGCCGTGAACTTCAAAAGCAGGGACTACACCTCAAATCAGCTTAAAAACATTTTACTTAATTTAGGGGGAAAACTCAAAAATCAGAATAAGTGAGATAAGATGCAACGTTTTTGCAATTAAAAAAAAAAAAAAAAAAAAAAACAAACAAACCGACGAACTACCAAAGCGTGCACTAGAACGGGTGTGAACAGGATTGTACAAGAGGAGAGCCCGGGGCAGTCTTTGGTGTCTAGCTGTGCAATAACCAGAGGTTTAGGGGTAGAAAGCCCCTGGTCACATGATTGTACACATGCATATCATTTTGCCACTGTGGTGGATAAAGACGTCAGCTGTGATTTAGGGGTTCCACAGCCAAAAAGGAGGTTAAATGTGGTCTTTTTTAATATTTCCTGGCCCCTGAAACCTGTTAACAAGCCTATAAATCTACACGCGTCAGCAAGAAACGTTTCCTCTTCCCTGATAAAAATCGGATATATTATTCTCAGATAAGAACTTTAGAAAGCCAAAAAGAAAGAAAATAGAAGCAAGCATAAAACTAGTTCTTGGAAGAGAGAGACAGCAAGCCCATCGCACATCTGCGTTTCCCTGAAAACCACCAGCAGTGTATCAGTCGCGTTTCAGGAGGGTTCCCATCACGGCTTCAAGGGGGCGTCAAGTCTTGATGGCTCTGCAGCCTTATGAGGTATGTAGTGTAGCTCTCCTTTTCCAGAGAGTCCGATGAGGTATTCTTGAGACAGTCATGTAGACTTGTGCATTCTTCACGTACAGTCCTTTGTTTAAACTAACGGTGACTTCTTGCAGTCGTCACACTGCTTCCTGAGAGAGTCGCCCTCCAGAGCAGAGGGGCAGGCGTGGGGCTGAGAGAGGTACGGGCCGACAAGGACGCCGTCAGCGTGAAATTCAGGTCCGCGGCGGCTGCAGCTCAAAGAAGCGCGAGCGAAGCCAGAGACAGACAGAGGAAGGCTGAGCACTGCCACTCACACACGGACAGGAGCGAGGAGGACAGATGAGCTCAGGGTCTCCTGCACGCGAGCAGGAGCAGATGCTCCCCCCCAACGGTGCGCGCCAATAGTTTTAAAGACAGCTTCTGCAAGAGATTCAGTTTAAAGTGTGAAGTTTCAAGCTATTTAAATGAACTTCCTTTGATCTAAACTAAGGCCAGAGTTATGAAAAAGAGGTATTTAATGTGCTGATCTACAGCATCTGATCATTCACCAGTATTAGTCCAGCGAGAGGCTACAGCGTGTTAGAAAAAGAAACCTGAGCGTCACTGTCAGGCTGGTGCTCTGTACACAAAGTTACCCGACATCCCCTGATTGCAAACAGAATTGTCAAAAAGAATACAAAAATAAAGTTGATTCAGGTTAAATATACTACAGCTCCTGAGGTAAAGACATCACTGCAGGTTACTTGATTTGAGGTATGTAAAAAGAGAGAGAGAGAGAGAGAAAAAGAAAATCAAAAACCCAACAAAATGGCAACAAACAAACAAAATATCCTAAAGATAAAACTTTTCAAGTTCAGTTGTGACTACACCTGTCAGTGGGTTTTGGCTGAGCTGATTGTGTTAGCATGTACACTATGATTAACAAGTGTATATGTGTGTGTATTTGAATGTATGATTGTGTGCGTTTGCAGTGTGTCTGTGTGTTAAGTTCTGAAAAAAAAAATGCATAGCTGTGCGTTTGGGCACGAGTTGTCAGGTAATATTCTCAGACTCTGCGTTCGTGATTAGACAGCCAAGAGGTCGACAGGGTTGATGAGGTATTTGTTGTGCAACAGTTCGTTATTCTTATTGGTTTCTCATTGTACTGTATATTCATGCTGGGGCCTCCCTGAAAGAGAGGCCTGGTACAAAGGGCCGGAGTTAGGGCGACCCGTTGGGAGCCGGCTCAGCTGAGCTGGGACCCTTGGAAGAGGTGGAGGAGGAGGAGGAGGACGCGGGGCTGAGGGTCTGGGCTTGTGGTGCAGAGAAGCCATAGCTAGAACTGGTTCCGGCGGGGGAGGCCGACGCAGCAGCAGCTGAAGCAGCAGACTTCTGGGCGAACAAGGTTCCTGCGAGAACATGGGAAACGTGATTACTGCTCTGAGATCAGATTGATTGACAGCGAAAGTTTCACCACACCAGCGCTCCCATGCGCACCTGAGTAAACTGTGCCATTGACCTCGACTGAGACGGTGATGCTGGCATTTCCATTGGTTGAGATGCTCAGAGACATGTCCTGCTGCTTCTCATCTAAGAAAAAAAAAAAAGACAATATTCCAGTTCATTTAATCGAAATATCACTCCATCGCTCTCCAGTTGCAAACTCGGTGGCACTGACCTCTGGTGGTGATAGGGGGCGCTCCTATGCGCAGGTTCATGGGCATCTGGGAAGCCATAGCCAGCAGGTTGTGCTGGAAGGCCTGCTGCATCAGGCGCTGCTGCTCTTCTGCCAAGCGTGCGATCTTTCTTTCAGGTCCCTCTCCTCCGCCGCTCGTTTCCAGCTTTTCCCTCAACTGTTCCAGCGTCGCAGCTCTGGCCAAACCAGCAACCTGCTGCTGACCTAGGGTCAGCGCCATGGAAGGTCTTGCTGCCATGATGGGTGGGGTGAGGTCATCTAGAATATTTAAAACTCCCAGTTAATTATTCAGACTACATAAAATCCTTTAAGTTTAACCTTCCTTTGGATAAAACAGTAACATCTAACAATATATTCTAATTTGTTCAGCTATGGGATACTTGCATAACAGTAAATCAAATGACTGTTACGTGTGAGTCAGAATTTAAAGTAACTGAAATACGAAAAACAAACAACAAAGAGCAAACTAAATTATGCTTAGACTTTTCATTTAGTCTTAATTATACTAAAAAATAAATATTTTTTTAGCCGTTAAACCCCCTGTGAAAGTCCTTTAAACAGCCAAATTAGTTTCTATGCTAGGCAAACACATAAAGCTAATGACGGTTGAAGTATAGGGTATTACACTAGTCAAACAGTTGATACTGTCAGGTCCCAGCGCATTCCAGTCCAGCCAAAGTCACTTGAAGGCAGTATAATGACAGTTATCAGCGCTACGCTGCTGATGCAGACGGAAAGCTTCAAAGTTCATGTGTCCCAACAGGGTGGGAGCCATGTTATTAATGAGTAATAAAGGTGGGGGCTCGCGGCAGCCTGAGGCAAAACCGGCTCACACATGAACTATTAAACACCTGGACGCAGCAGACACACACTCAGAGACTCTATGGTGTCATAGAGGGGAGGGCTGAGAGGTGAGTCATTGTGAGAAGGAATTACACACGTTCATGTTTATTGCTCCACCATCTAAGTTTATCTGTAATGTCTTTCAAAGGCATCAGTAATTCATTTAAACCACAACTTAATTTTTAACCAGATATTTTCCTGCTATGGACTGATGTAATATTTCAACCTTGCAGCAGAGGGCAGTCTTTCTCTGTGAATACTCTAAAGCCTGTCATAGGAAAGCTACATTCATCATGGCACTATTGACTTTAAAGCAAATGTTTGCCTATTTTTCTATAACCATCCATCCAGAAATGGGCTTCTGAGCAGACTAGACTGTTAAACACCCTTCATAGTTACACACACATTTATCCGAGCGCTGTTTGCTCGCTGCAGGCATGTTTTCGAGGCCAAACCCCACAAACTGACAGCCTATTTTTCCACATTTCTTACAGCTGGATACACAGAGGTTATCTCAAACCCTCAGAAGTCCCTGAAGGTCAGTGCCTGCCATGACATAAAGGCGCCTACCTTTCTTCAGAGAGGGTCCGGGCGAGGCCTGTAGGCCGTTGAGAGAAGCCGAGGCCCCGGCCCCCAGAGCTGAAAAGGGCCTCTTGGGAGGCGAGAGGATGTGGGGAGCCGTGCTGGGTGAGGGGGAGAATCTGAAGAGGCTGCTGCTGTAGCTGGGACGACGACCCTCGCGCCGGTTGCTGTCAATGGCAGCCTGAAGCTCACCGGGGGAGCTCAGGCCTTTCCTCTCGCACTCATACGGGTAAAGGTATTTCATGTACCTGTTAGGGGAAACACACGGATGATTTAAAGAATCACATTTAACTCCACAGCAAAACTGGAGGTTTATAGTAAAGGCAGACAACCGTGAAATGTGTTTACACGCACATTACCACAGAGAGTATGCAAACACATTTTCATATGTAAAGTTATTTCTGAAGTTTGGAATTGTTTTTTTTGGTTCTTGGCAGTTTCAGCTTTTCCGTGTTAGAATCCACAGTCACACAGAGCAGCTTGTTATTTTATCCGTGGCAATGCTGCCACAGTGACTATACTGTCCAAAGTCCCTCATGTTCATTCACACATGTAGAAGCTGGGCTTGACACTTGAAACCGTAGATACATACATAACACATGGCCAAACAACCTACGTCTAAAAAGACATTTAGCCACAAGAACTGTGTTTCCTCACTGAAACCAATTGCCTTGTTCACACTACATCTACACAATCAGTTTATTCCAGGCTGAGTTAGCTCAAGGAATTGCGCAAAACTCGTCAGTGCTGAGTATAATTGGATAAGCAGCTCTTCAAATATGTCCAGTCATGGCTCTGGATTGTTTTTCATCCCATAAGAACAGGCTATAACCCGAACATGCAATGTTATGTATGCTGACCGCATTGTGATGGAATAGCAGCACTGAGGATCAATACGAGGCTAAGAGCAAGCAGCGTCCATTAGAAAGAGCTAGTGGAGCAACACCTCACAACAGCCCACTAACATTAAAAATACATAAAGATTCAGTAAGGAGAAGTACTAGTGGACAGGATAGAGAGGAGTTACGTACACTTAATAGAGTTTCCATTGAGACAGCAAGAGAGTTTTAGTCAAGGGTTGGATGCAAGATGTCAGTCAAAGCCCACTTTAGTCATCGTGAACTCTGACCCAGATCACATCAATAAATCTATGAGAATCAATGGGGTCTGTGTGATGTAATTGACAGAAGGACTGAATGTGAGGAGGAAAGATGAGGAAAGATGGCCTGGGACAGGAAACCAACTGGCACATACATATATAAACACACAGGCACTGGTTAATATTGACTAATACCAACACACACACACGTGTGTGTGTGTGTGTGTGTGTGTGTGTGTGTGTGTGTGTGTGTGTGTGTGTGTGTGTGTGTGGTGCATTTCTGTGAGAAGGAGGGTGGTGCTTATTTTAACTCAGGAATCACAGTTTCTTTATTTAGTTCCAGCAAATTGAATTAAGGTGCTCGACACAGAACTGGGGGTAAACAGTCAAATTATAGCTGCTACAGTCAGTGAAATGTATTTTCGCTGGCTGTTACTTACTGTGTGCGCAGAGTGAAAGCAGCACTGGTGATAGAGGTAGGCAGGTTCAGTCCCTTCGTGATTTCTCTCCAGATCTTTTTGTTGATAACTTCCACCAGGCCGCCCTTCTCCGTCACCAGCTTGTACAGCATGTATAGATCCAGGACCTGCTTGGCCATGATGGGGATGCGATTGACTGGGGTTCCTGGGGACGACAGAAAAACCATAAACTGAATCAATACAGTTAAAATTATAGGTCTGAATAGGAAGCGCTTTAGTGATGCTTCAACGATTCATCACTGTGGGTGATATTATATCAAAAGCACATTTGTGTAAGCATTGTTGCTCAAGTGTGCATTTCTTCTAGAGACGTATTGGCAGAGAGAATACATTGATATCTACAGAAATGACAAAGGATAAATGCTACTTATCAGTATTTAAACACTGAATATGCTGTTCTGGTGGAACAAGACAAGGGTGGTAGGTCTGGTGCCTGCACGCCGGTTAAATTTGCCTTGAAAACATATTAGCCTAGTTAAAGCAGGCTGGCTTGACCTGGAAAAGGGGATTTGCAAACGACACAAAGCAAAGTGGCTCCGGCCTTTTGATACAGATACATTAATCTTGTCAGCGAGATTCAACTGCAGTGAAGCTTGCAGGAAGTGTGTGAAGAGGGAAGGGCAAGGCGGGAGGGAGCGGGGGGGGGGTGGGGCGACGTATACAACAGAATCAAAACAGTTCAATGTGCCAAAGTGTAAGGACACAGGGTGGGAGGAGGGGACGGGCGATTGTGAGGACCTGCTGATCCATGAGCAGTGGTGGGTGGAGAGTTTCTGAACAGGTCCGTATAATGAAGCTAATTTAAAGGATTGTATGAAGTAAATCCACACCCTTCTGATGTTTGCGCTGCCGGGCCCGTCTAAGGAGAGTCATACAGATTTGCACTCACAGTTAATGCCAGTCAATCCTTTAGCCCCTTCACAGGTGGCACTTAACCTCAAACTGGACTCATTAATGACCGTGTAGAATGGTAGCGTGATCAGGCCATGAAGATTAGCTCAGACTGATTTTCTTAAGTTAGCAACATGTCTTTAAGCCATTTGGAAGAGGCCTACATGAACACATGGACCTACGCAGCTGTGGGGATCAAGGGTGGAAGCATTGTAGGGACAACACAGGTCTGGAAGTTTACTGCACAACTTCAATATTGCTTGCCTTGGGCCTCTGCTTTCCTGTTAGGTGACAACCCTTCTTTATGATTTTAGTTAGGACTTGGTTCTTTTCACAAAGACAAACATGGGACCTGTGTTTGTGTAGGGTGGGAGAGAGTAAAAGCTTATAACCTGTTTACACGCTGCTATAGAGCAATGGCTGTCCAGGTGGGGGTTGGGAAACCAGCGAGGCTGAAACTTTAACAGTCATTGTTTAACACCACCGTTTCCTTATTCTGTGTGTTAACAATGTAACAGGGGGATGTGAATTAAGATTTATGGGTTGCAGACAGGAACCTGCACTAGACAAAATAGTTACATACACAATTTAGAGGAAAACAAGTTGACAAACCTAATTTAAATCAGTATTATGGTTACAATGTGTGCCAATAAATAAATTTAGTGTAAATCACAAATGTTTAAAGTAAGGTAGAAAAATCAAGAAAATACATTACAATTAAAAGTGTGTGAGGTGAAATAACAGTATGTACTAGTGTATGTGATTAATATTGTGTAGCTTGTTGAACCTGCAGAAAATGCTGTACTGGGAAAACAGCCATCTTAACTCCAGAGCCAATTAACAATTAGCAAAACAAAACCCAACTTCCGTTACAGGCAATTTGGATTAGCAGTGTAGAGAGTGAGAGGAGAAGAGTAACGGTTTAGTATTTATTGTCTGTTAAATATCAGGTTGTGGCGGTTTAATTAACCATAATCCAATCATTATGTTTTTCCACCAAGTGTAAGCGTCGCCCAATTTACAAACGAAGCACCAGAAATGCTGTGGAGCTAGTGCCCCATTAGTTGTTCGATGCAGCACTGGACATCAATCGTGCATCAAACAATTAGTACGACTAAAGGGGTCAGAGATCAGCCAGGAGTTGTTGATGTGTGAATTAAACTGCAGGTCAGCAGGAAGCCATGTTTTCATACTGGCTCTGCTAAGAACAATGAGAGCACAACAAATGAGAGCGAGCAGAACAGGCCCCACAGCGACAGGACAGCACTTTGTTTGGCTTTAATTCATGACGAGGCTTTTATTCAGCCCTTTATCAGCTCCAGCTGTCAAATCAAAGTCAAATTTATTTATTTATTCCCATGAGGCTCAGAGCAAAATGAACACAGAAACCCAAACTACATACAGTATGTGAACTTTATATATCTCAAACAAACCAGAGGTGTTTATGTATTATATAAAACAAAGACTTCATTTTGTGTGACATCAGTCAGGTTTGACATTTCAACTTTCAACAAGTGAAAGCGCCTTTGAGAACGATGTAACTAAAATCACATTAGTGACACTTGGTCAGGTACGCACAGTGTTCCTCAGTTTGAGGGAATCAATGTGCCGCCTGCCTTTGGTGTCCAACATCTGCTCCGTTTCAAACCCTGGAGACATTTAGCTCCAACAGGCTTAATTATCCCAATCCAAACATCTCTTTTGATCACAGCAGTGTAAGTCCTCAGCCTCACATTATATTATACACAATATGTGCTGCTTTAACGGTTTCCATTTCAACCTTGTTGATTACTTTTTATTTACAGAAGACTAGAGATAACATGAGATCCCTCTGGCACTGAGACACGCGGGACTGAAATAGGTAATATAATATTAATTCACATCTCTATGAAGCCTGATTTGTCTACACTGCTGCTCTGCGCCAATCTGTAATTGGCTGCAGGCTTCACCTCCCATCATCCTTTGCCCCAAACTGATTTTCCCCCAGAGACACGACCATCAGGAGCCTAGTGATTAATGGCACCAGGGGTCAGAGGTCATTCTGGTGGGAAGTGCTGTGGCTGAGGGCCTCCGAACCACTCCCTAAGCCCTTCCTCCGACTTCCACTGCACACAAAAATCAAACTGCTAGCTTTCAGTGATAAGAAATAAAGATAGCGGCCAGACAGAGGTGGAGAAAGGGTAACAAGTACAACTGAAAAAGGACAGTCCAAATCAACTGAAAGACACACTGACACAACGAGACAATGACACGAGGGATGGGAACAGCTGGGTGATACAGTTTTAGTTCCTGCGGAAAGGCAACTCATTATTATGTAATAAATTCCTGTATTTCTAAAAATGGTTACAATCAAATAAATTTAAATAAAATAAATACATTTTCGTAAAATAATACAATTTCTCTCAAAATAAATAAAACTTGAAGCAAACTGAATTCTGTGTGATCAAAAAACACATTTACTATTTCTAATCATTGATACCTGACTTGTGTCGAGCAAAGCAGAGATCGGATTTAAACATTTAGATTTTCTCCCCTCACATTACGATCCCAGCTTTATTTTATCTGCCCCCTGACCCGTTTTTAGCAGGAAACAGCTGTTCACATTAAAAGGGCCTTTATAATAAATCAATTAGGTGTTTCTGACGTCAGCAGTGGTAAATTAAAAATCACTGACCTCGCATGATAAGTATTTAAAAAAAAAAACAACCTAACCTAAAATACACAAGTAGGAGAGTGACAGCCTTCTAGTGTCTAAGACACAGGAAATGAATTTTTTACTGAATGAGCATTGGCTGGTGTGAGGTTTCACGGCCATCTACAGAGGGCGATAACGGCAACAGTGCATCATCCTATGGTGTTAGTTTGCTTTAAATCTGCCGATCAGCTTGTGGATCGGTTAGTTACGCTAGTTTATGGATTTGTGCCGTAGATGCAGAGGCAGCGCAAGATAAAAGCGAAGGCATGGCAGAAGCGTTTCGCTGCCTGTAGGAAGGAAGGACAGAAAAGGGGAAGGGGGGGGGGGGTGCAGTAGCCAGCCAGCTGGAGAAAGACTGGATTACTGCTGTAAGAAAGGTGTCAGCCAACAAAAACAGCCCCTGGCCTCCTGGCAGTGTCCTTTCAGAGCACCCACACCCCAGCTCGCACCTTTTTCTGCCTCCCTGTCCTCATTTCCGCAATCACCACATCCACACTCCAGCTCAAACCAAACCAGCAGCACGTCTCACTTACTGACCCCTCTGACTCCTTCCTCAGATGCATTCATTTCGCTTACTTAAATTACTGTTAGCGTGAAACACAAATCCCAAAGCAATATATAACTTGGCCACTGTCGACAACACCTCTTAGAAAATTCATAATTTTAAAGATACTCCGTTGAGAATTACTTCTGTTATTTCACTCTGGCTAATGTTCTGCAACTTGGAATTTATGTATATGCAACATGAGAAAGTGTTAAATATGTTGTTGCGTGTGTTTACACGTCTGACCTTTTCTTCTACTCTTGCTTGTTTTTTCAGAAGGAGCAAGAACAAATCCCGGAGTAATGAGCTTACCACCCCGCTCCCATTGTTATGAAATATTTAGCTTTTTCTTTTTGAGAATATCAACACAGAACAGCTCCAACTCTTCATCGGAAAGAAAGACACTGACAGGAGATACGAGTGTCTGGGCTTCACACGCCTGGAGTTTACATTATGCCGGGCGGGCCCTGGCCATTTAGTTTATACGTTCATACGTTGGGGCAGCGTGTTGTCAGGACCCTGCCATACGCCGGGGCATGTTTGCTTTATTTTTAATGCATGGCCAGGGACATAAAAGGTAAAAACCCTTGAGTGTATGGAACTTGCTATCTTTAGTCCAGACAGAGCCACCACTTGCATGACGGACCAATTCATATCGAGTGTTAAGATATGTTCCCTCCTCGTGAGGGACATTAAATGTAATGTTACACTATAGATACATTGCTATTCTAAGCATGAAGCTAAAAGCACAGCTGGTACGCACAGGGAGACAGAGAGGGAGGAACGGCCACCCAATAAAGTGTATTTGTCAGACATTGAGCTCCATAACACTGAGTCATGCTATATTAATGAAATGCAAATCAAATGAACTGACAAACAATAAAAAAAGGCAATAAAAGAAACAAATGAAGGAAGGTAAGCTTAACGACTTACATCTGCCTATCTTTACCTTCAACTAGAAATAAAAACAAAGTAAACTACTCTGTGGCCCTTATCTGCAATACAGCGATAAAATAACTGTACAATGACAAATCAGCTTTAAATTGTTACATTTCACATAGAAGGACCTAATCGCTTTATTGATTAGATAGCAAAAGTCCAGGTTAATGCCTTAATATTAAACTCCTCTGTTTTGGAGGGCTACCTGTGTTTGAATACAGACACATGGCAGACATTTTTCAGGTTGTTATTTTAAGTGGGTCAAATCTAACCAGATCCTTATGTCTACCTCTGTAGACATTAACCTATAAAACAGTAAAAAAATATTTATTTATATTAGAGCGCTCAACTAGGCAGTGGCCCTTTGCTGTATTCTATATTTAAGGCAGTTCAGTTAGTTAGGCAAAGGATAGGTCAGAAAACGTCATTGGGTCCTGCTCACATGATGAAGTGACCGAAACAATAGTAGGTTTATCAAAAGCGATACAGACATGAATCACTCCACTGACAACGAAGCAGAGTTCATCATTTCACCCTGTATTCAGAGTTTGACCGTCTCAGCAGTGACGCACCTCTGAACTGAATTACAGAAAAGAGCAGAAAGATAGAGAGAGAAACATGACTCCGGTTCCATGGGTCATGAAGATGGGTCACCTGGCAAAATAGAGGGGGAGGGGGATTGAAAAGGTTGGATGGCGCGAAAAGTGAGATGGCCTCTCCAACTGTAACCCAAGTCCCCTTGATCCCCAGAGACTCAGCAGATCAACTGACTAGACCCCAATCAACACGAGCTGATACAGAGCCGACAGAGATGGATGAAAAGATAGAAAGATAGTTATAGTGTCATATTTTACAAAGTGGTTCGGGACAACGGGTCATTCGAGCAGCTCAGAGTAGGGAAAAAATTAGAACTGATCTAAGAGTTGTCTATCAGACAGCAAATATACTGGGCCTGGATGGGTATTTTACAAATAGTCTGATTGGATGATTAAAGAGAAAGAAGATCTTCTGCATTCTTCTTCCCATGGACTTCATACAAGTAAAAACAGACCGCTCAGATTTCTGATTTACGTGCCTACACTGAATGTGTATTAATGCATCAAGCCAGTGGCGCCTCAGGCAGCCTTTGCTTGTCACAAAGCTGGTCAAGTTACTCCACCCAGCAGTCTTATTTGAGGGAAACCGACCATCAAGTCTGTTGTGCGTTAACACAAGTTGGTCAGGTAAATGGTGCAGGTGGCTGGTGAATTTGCATGCAGTTGAGTGTGTTATTGCAAGGCCAGGATACTCTGCATTTATTCTAGGATTAAGCATCAGATAATAAAATATACTGCACTGCAGAAACCAGCTGCAAGGCTTAAATTTTTTTTTTTTAAATAACTGTCTTCAGCGCTGCAGCTGGAAGTCACAATGAAACTACAGAGACCACTAACAGGTTTCACTGCTCATGAATGCGTATGTATTTACTGTGTGAACACTTCTCCACCCTTATTGCACAGTCTGGTGAATGAGTTTCTTAAACTTACTCTGCTGAATGTAATACATACATTACATACATACAATACATATTCCAATATAAACATATAAAGGCTACTTATATACATTATCTTGATCATACATCATTGAACAACTAAGTTGTGATTGGGCTTGATATATTTTAATTCATAACCAAGATAAAGAACAAGTGCAAACAGTGAATGACAGCAAATAGATTTACAGAGTGTAGCTGTTCGGAGAGGGTGAGGTAAAAGCCATTGTTGACATGGAGCACTTGAACACACAGGAAACAGGAAAAGGTCACTGAAATCGTGTGTTCACAATGTTCGCTATAGAATGAGCTAGTAGAAAACTGGTATACAATAAAATCTATTTTAACATGTACTACGAACATACATTTTTGTATTTAAGCAGCAGGGTGTGAACACATAACTAAAAAGAGCTATGACCCTTGTGAACCTTAGCCTCAAAAACATTCTGAGACAATATAATAGTTTGTGTGTGGTCAAATATAGTGGATGATGGATTATCTGCTCTATATTTACATCTGACTGGAGGATGAAATGAGAAAAGTAACCTGATAGCTTGGCCTTGTAAAAAGCCATCTCTGATCTTTGCAGGAATCTAAAGAATGCATGTGTCATAGCAACATGACAATGGTATGTTACGGACATAATGGAAGGGGGGGGGGGGGAGGGGGGGGGCATCCAGTCTATATGATTAAGCTTCAGAGGTTAGTGATGAAGTAATTGTAATGTGTAGCTGTACAAAAAAAGCTCCTGCAATTCTTAGAATGAATAAAAACGAAGGGGGTTAAAAGAGGAGAGAAGCTGAGGAAATAAAACTTAAATAGTAAGCTAACCGTCTAAACAAGTTAGATCATTTGTTGCCATGTATTCTCAGCCTCCTGGTCAAACTGGGTACTGCATGTTTAAAGGGTAAGTAGGTGACAGAGATGTCTTCACTGCCAGGTGCAGCATTGAGGGGCCTCCCTCTCCCTTCTAGTGGCCTTTATAACACAATCAATGGGCACCCAGATTGACAGATAAAGCCATCAGCCAACAGGCCCATTTGGGGCCCAGCACATTGATCTATAGTGGAGACATCAGCTGCTATAAAGAGGGATATACATGAGCTGAGGAGGAGATTGTGGGTGGTTGTGCACTCATCCAGATAATTTTAAGGCAGATCAATGCTAATTACTTTTAGCTTTTGGAATCTATGACAGTGGGATATACATTTCCCTTTCTGGGATTTCACTGATGTCCCTAATGCAAGGGGACTTAAAAATGAGGCCAACAGCAGAAGTCATATACCATAATAATATTAATTCTTTGAAAAAAAGAGAAGTAATTCCCACATAGGTTGCAAAGCTCACACGCACAGAAATGAAACCTATAGATCAGCACAATGCAAAGTCTAAGTCACGCCTGGTGGGTGACGATTTAGATACATGAACAATAACATCCCATTAATTCTCAACTGACCATTTCCATTATCTAACAGGCTTCCTGGAAAACAAACCACAGCAAAGAAGTGATAGTGTCGATGTATGTCACATCCCTTGTCTTAAATCACGCATCTTGCAGTTCTTTGTGCCCCTTTGCTCTCAGTTCTCAGTTTCTGCGTCTCATGCAACACCGGTGCAGAGCGGTTGTGGAAGTGAGCTCAGGGCTATTGTACTGGTGTAGGGCTCCTGTGGGGGCTGTAATATATTTCATACCATCCATCAGAGGGGTGTGGAAGACAGGAAACATTACTTTAAGAGCACACACAGGACGCAGATGGAGAAGCAAGACATAGATATGCAGAGATAGCAAGAGTTTAGGAAATTTGTTGTCCACACGAGAGTTTCATGTAACTGCTGCCAGAGTAGAAGAAAACTTTAAATATCTATAACGTGTAAAAATAAACACCCAGTCAATCAAATATAAGCATATTCAACAACATTATACCCTCATATCAGTGAAAATTACGTTGTATTTTGTAATTTCAAATAATTTCCAAACTATTCAAACTGAATATTGTGATTTAGTTCAGTGGGGTTGGTGAAACTACACAAATACCGCTGTAAAATGAGGTACAATTAAGCAGTACCACAGCCATTAATAATAAATGTTAGCCTATTATCAGAGCATTTGTTTGTGGGCTTGAATGCCTTTAGCCACATTTCATCTTTGAAATTCCAATACCCTCAACAGCTAATGCTTAAAGCTAATTACATCTGATGCACCCTGATTGTGTCTTGAAGTGTCATTCTCCTCTTGGATGATCTTTTCCAGTAAATGGATCCGATCGCCCGATTTGTTTTGCTCAGAATTTGCCGATGCACGGATGAGCTGAGCAGCCAGTTTTATTTTTACCCTCCGAGGCGACCTCTCTGCGAAGCACAAATCTTTCTGAGGCCTGCACTTGTCCTTGTCCCTGCTCAGTTACGTACAGGCATGGTGATTAAGAGTCTCCCAGCTCTGCAGCTTAGAGATTCAAATCCCAGTACAGTATGGTCGAGATTAAAGATGAACAAGTCGATGGCAATGGTGGACTTTGAGACAGCTAAATGAGAGAGAAAATAAAAGGAAGTGGTGCAGACGGGCACTTGAGATAAAAGGAGAGCAGAGGGAAGACACAAAGAAAAGCTAAAAAGCAAAACTAAATCGTGATAATAAAATTACTTAAATAGTTTAAATTGTACTTTAAAATAAAGAACCCCAAGATAACCGATGAAGAAATGTATAAGAAAAAAAACCACTCCCTGTTGTGTTAAAAGGTCCTTTTTTGTTCACTCCCCAAAACCTAAGCTGTAATTTGCCACCAGACGGGTGGAGTTTACCAAACGAAAGATTATCTCAGCCCTCAAATATATCAATATGGCAACCACAGCATCTTAGATTTTAGATGCTGAGGGGAAAAGTGTCCAATAAGAACAGAGAGTCAGACTTGGGGCAATGATTAGAAAGCAGTGGTTAGATTCTGTGTATCATTTGGGTTCCCACCCTTTCCTGACTGTAGGGGCCCCTCTTCTACCAACAAGAGTTTTCTTACAGTATGTTTGCCGATAATCTTTCCGGCTGGCTGGTCAGCTCAGTCTGCTTCAGCCCAATGACAAAGTGTTTTCAAAGGGAAATGAAAGAGCGTGGCCTTGTTACTGCACATGCTGGCCAACATCTCCCTTAGCCTCCCTTCAGTCACTCTGGCACCCGCCTGCCCTTGTCTCCTACTGTGGTTTCCATGTCTGCCCTTTTCATCCTTTATCCTCTTTTTTTTCCTCCCTTTTCACACATGCAGACACGCGACGGTCAC